>NW_020956271.1:4045-159697 GCF_003031625.1 Empidonax traillii | reverse complement strand
GCAATTTAGTGACAGTGCAGGCACACAGGAACAGCTGGAGCTGGTGCCTCCAAGGAGGGACCCCCACCAAAAGACCCCTGGGCTTTTCTCCCCTCACAGTCCCAGTGTGTGCAAGTCTCAGCTCTTCCTCCCTGGTGCTGTGCTGTGTCTCTGAGTGTCCAGGCACCTGGCTGGGCCACAGGTCCCCCTGCCCTGTGTTATGCACAGGGGTGGCAGTTCCTCTTGCCTCAGGCTCTTCTGCTTTTCTTTCAGGCTCGGTACTGTTATGGACTCTGATTTCAGACACTTGAGTTAATTGGCTGCAGGTTACTGTAGTGCCCAGTTCTGGGAGAAGTGGAAGATGGGAATTCAGCCTGTTAGACTTTTGGTTTAGGGGCCAACCATAGAATACTTCTCTCCTCCTCTTCTGCTGCTTGTAATGACTTCATTTCTGGAAAACCTTTGCTTTATAAGTGAATAATATGATGAACAGGACATTTCTTGATCCTTACAGGCAAGGTAGCTTAGGGAAACACACAAACTGATTTCTGGGAATGCTGGGATATTCAGAAGGTTCAAGACAGGTCTCTTCCATCCCTTTAGAGAACATCAGGGTTATGTTGATCAGGAAACTGTAATTTGGAGAATTTGGTGCGAAGCAGGGGTCAGGTTAGGCAGAAGGAGCTGAGGGAGGGAAGGTCACTGGTGACTGTTCAGGTAGTTGCAGCACTTCTAGAGAAAGATCTCCGTTTATCCCAGCAGTGTCCTCGTGGCTCTTGGCTGGTCTGTAGGTCCCAGCCCCTGACAGTCGTGGTGCATCTGTTTTGAAGAACTCCCTCATCCAGGGGTTGCAAGTCCTGTGCTGCTTGTAGGACCTCACTGGGTGCTGTTCAGTGCTGGTGTACAGTGCAGGTCATCAGCCAGGAGCTGGAATTTAGACCTGTAACCTAATATGACTTGCTGGTGTCATTGAACACCTGTGCTAAAGAGCTGTGAGGATAACGGCTTAAATTCCTTCCTTTTTTAATATTTATTTATTTATTTGTAACTTTTTCCACTCTTCCTTTTTATGTAGCATTCTGTCAGCTCTGCATGTGGCTGTTAATTGGTGACCCCTTTGGCTAAGCAATGGGAGAGCTGCCCAGGGCTGCTCTTGGAGTTGGCTGGAGCTTTAGGCAGGCTCAAGGTGTGCACCATTCAAAGCTATCAGAATGACTGTATAAAATGGGGAGCTCTGGGAAAACTTGGGATATTGTGCTGTTGCCTGGGGGTTCACCTGTGGGCTGCTGATACCTGTGGGGTTCAAATGCACTGTTAAAGTTTTGAGGAGTGTGCACTGAAGGACAGGTGTGTGTGCCTTGCTTTCTAGGTTGCTGCGTTTTACATACGGACCTTCGTTTCCTCCGTTCAAGATTCCCGATGAAGATGCTGGTCTGATTCCTCTGGAAATGGATAATGAGTGCGTTGCACAAACGTGGTTTCGCTTTTTACATATGCTGAGGTATTGTAATTACAGCCATCCATTGTTCCTGTTCTTGCATCAGCTTTTTACATTTGAATGACAAATGAAACATTCCTCTGGAGATTGCCAAGATTAAGCACCTAAATAGAATAAAATGAGAGACTTGTGCCGGTGCCCTTCAGCAGCTCAGGGTGAGGCCTTGAGTGGGTTGTTCAACTTTGAACTCTCTGACTCTTTCAGAATGTAAACTGGTTCAGTTAATTAAAAGCTCTTTTAGCTATTTGGCATTTTGGAGAAGCTGAAAAATGAGTTCAATAGAATTTTGTTTCTCTGAGATAGCAAACAGGAAAAGCAGAACAATAGCTCTGAGAGATGTATACAACTTCCCTTTGCTGTCCAGGGTGTTAAATTTAACCTACAAAAGATTATTTTTAATATGGGTGTTTCTCTTTAGCTTTTCTGAAGAAATCTACACGGTTAATCTTAACATACATGTTACTCTTTCTTAATGGCACAACTGAACCAAGTGTTTTGTTTTAAAGATTCTTGGGAATGACGTTACATTAATGCTTTCAAACACTTGAATATTAAACTTTTCGTATAAAACTTTATTTAATAGTTAAGGCTAGATAAATGATAGACTGTTTCAAATCTACTTCTTAACTAACTAAAAACCTCTTTTTCTTTATTTGTGGTACTGATGTCACAAGTACTATACTCTTAAAATTTAGAATTGCTGTTTCAGGATTTGTGTCAGTCAGGAAAAATTTTTACAACCACTCTCCTTCTTGTCCCTGTTTGGTAATATTTACTTCATTGCTTACCTTTCCAGAATAACTGTAAAAATGTAAGGAACTCTTAACTGGGTTCAAAAAACCTCAGAAGTACTTAATATTACTGTGATAGTAGGATTAGTCTAGCAAGTGTATGCTCTGGTTTGTTTCATTTTAATAAAATTATTCAGTGTGTTTGGGTAATGTTTGAAATCAATACAATTAAGTACTGCCAAGCCAGGAAGTGAGGGAGTAACAGCTGAAACATATTGATCCTGGATGCTGGTTTATGGTGTTATTTAAATGCCTTTAACTATTACATCTTCAAGTATTTTTAAAATCTTAACAGCTGTTCCTAAACTGACTGACAAATATTTTGCTCTCTTTGTGTGCAGTAATCCTGTGGATTTGAGTAACCCAGCCATTATTAGCTCTACCCCCAAATTTCAGGAGCAGTTTCTGAATGTGAGTGGGATGACTCAAGAGCTGAATCAGTACCCCTGCCTTAAACATCTGCCTCAAATATTCTTTCGTGCCATGCGTGGGATCAGCTGTTTAGTGGATGCATTCCTAGGTAATGCTTTTGTCTTACCCATGGGTAGCTACAAATATTAACTTAATCATTATTTTAATCTCCTTAAATCTTTGCTCTCCATAAATACACCAATAACAATTTATCATTTGCAAGTATATCCTGGAATTGATAGGGAAAGGACCTCAGATTACTTCTAAAAAAAAAAATCTGTATATACAGTAGTAATATTTGAATGCGTGAAGCTGGAGATGGTCATAGTTTCAGATGCAAAACAAATTGGAAGTCTAAAATAAAACAGGGATCTCTGTCCCAAACAAGGCTTCTATTCTTTTTATTTTTTCCTAATCACCAGTGCAAGTGCTGTACTTTAGCATGTTGTGAGCACTCACCACTGTATTTCTGCAGCTTCTTTTGGCAACTGCTACGTGCAGTACCTGTTTTCATAAGGTGTCATCTTCAGGTCTTTGTGAGAGTTTCACTTAATTTACAATTAGTGGGTGACTACTACTGCTGAGTAGAAAAGTCGTGCTTCTCTGTGTCTGCTGGTAACTGAGTGGCTCAAATTGGACTGAAAGGTAAAGCAGATGTAAGCATTGGCTGGTCGGTTTTAAATACCAGTGTGGAGCACCTGAAATTTAAAACATCGTTCTTAGTATGCTTATTGAAGGTTCTTTGGTGAAAAGATGCCACTGTAAACTCTGAAGAGCTGCCTCTCTCCAACGGCTTTTTTGCTTAAATGTGTGCAAATGTCATCTACCAGAAGCATGAGCTGATGTGAGACTGCAGGAGACTCGAGCAGATGCGTAAATGGTTTTAGAAAAAACCCTGGCTGTGGAAGGAGACTGTCAACCTGGAGAAGAGAAGGCTCTGGGGAGACCTTAGAGCCACTTCCAGTGCCCAAGAGAGCTGGAGAGGACAAGGGGGAATGGCTTTCCACTGCCAGAGAGTGGAGTTAGGTGGGATATTGGGAAGGAATTCTTCCCTGTGAGGGTGGGCAGGCCCTGGCACAGGTTGCCCAGAGCAGCTGTGGCTGCCCCATCCCTGGAAGTGTCCAAGGCCAGGTTGGACGGGGCTTGGAGCACCCTGGGCTGGTGGAAGGTGTCCCTGCCCACGGCAGGGGTGGGACTGGATGGGTTCTAAGGTCCCTTCCAACCCAAACCGTTCTGTGGTTCTGTGTATTGGACACTTCAGACTTATGAAGATGCCACGTAGGAAGGTGAAGCACCCAGGGGAATAGCATCCCAGGGAACAGCATCCCAGGGAACAGCCCACGTGGAGTATGGAGACTGGAGACTACCATGCATTCAGGCACAGGAGAGCTCTCAGTGAAATTAAATTCAGGCTGGAGGTGTGGATGGGAAGGTGTGCTCAGGCAGACTGTGGAGCTGCAAAGGCTGAAGGGAGAGTTCACTGCCTTCTGTCACAAGTGCTAAAGCACGTGGTTTTTATCTTGCTCTCCCTGGTATGTACCTACACTGCTCTCCCCCACTTCATTTTTCAGATGGGGTGTGTGTTAGTACTCATTAAAATGGGCAGAAGTGGTGTTTGTCACCTTAAGTTTTGCAGAGGTTGAGTTCTGATTCTGACTGGGAGGAGTAGCTCTGTACATGATGGGTATTTCCCTGAAGCTGGGAAAAAACTGGTCTAATGTCCTGCTGCTGCCAGAAATATTACAGCTTGCTTGGCTTTCTTACCCTGTCTCATGTACTGACTTAGTATTTGACTGTTCAGCAGCTGATTCAGCTGAAACCCAGCAGAAAGCTGTGTGGTGGATGGGTTTCATCTTAATTCAGTGAGCTAAGGTGGCTTTAAGGGCCAGACATCTCAGAGATGGCTCAGAGTGTGGGAGGTATGATTGGGAAAGAAAGGCAAAGGTGAGATGCATCTGAATTTTGGCAGGAGTGAGCTGTGAATTGGCTTTGGCAGGTGAACCTTGCTCCTGTCCCAGCTTCTGGACTGGTTCCTGCTGTGTGTCACGTCCCACAGCCTTAAGCCGGGGGGGGTCCTTTGGTGTCTTGCTTATCTGATGTAATCACTGTTCTCGTTTGCCGTGCTTTTATTTCTGCTAACAGCAAGAGGGGAAAGGTGTTTTTGCTGTCGCTGCCGTTCTGGGGGGCAGGAGGAGGCGGCGCTGTGTGTGAGCACCTGGGCTGTGGCTGCCGGGCTGCCCGGTGGGTTGTTGCTTACAGGCTGCCCGGTGGGTTGTTGCTTACAGGCTGCCTGGTGGGTTGTTGCTGCTGCGCTACCAGGTGCGTTATTGCTGACAGGCTGCTCTGTTCGTGCCCCACAGGCATCTCCCGGCCGCGGTCGGACAGCGCTCCGCCGACGCCCGTGAACAGGCTGAGCATGCCCCAGAACACCGCCACCAACACCACCCCGCCCCACAACCGCCGCCACCGCGCCGTGACTGTGAACAAGGCCACCATGAAAACCAGCACTGTAAGAGCTCGTGCTCTCTCTCTCTCTCTCTGAGCAGCCGACCCTTTGCGTAGCTTCCTCGCTTAGAGGAAGGAATTTGCTTGCTTCCAGGAGCTGATCTGTTCTTCTGTTTGAACAGGTAACTACTGCACATACTTCAAAAGTGCAGCACCAACCCTCCTCTACTTCTCCACTCTCTAGCCCAAACCAGACAAGCTCAGAGCCACGGCCGCTCCCAGCTCCTCGCAGGCCAAAGGTTAACAGCATCTTGAACCTCTTTGGATCGTGGTTGTTTGATGCAGCGTTTGTTCACTGTAAACTTCATAATGGAATAAACAGAGACAGCAGCATGACTGGTAAATATTACTGAAAAATATATGTGCACTTTTTCCCTCGTTTTATTGACATTTCCTACCTGCAAGATTAACACATGCATAACTAATGAAAAAAGTAAAATCTGAAGTGCTCTGTTGTGGTTAACGCCTCCCAGCTGAGCCAGCACCTGCTAATAGCTGAGCAGGTGTTTGGGGGGTTCAAAGTTGAAAAAAAAAATCCTTACTTTTTACTGTTAAATACTCCCTTGCTCTAACAAGCATGGCACTCCCAGTTATGGTAGTGGGGAAAACGTTATTAAGTGAAGAAGATGATGTGGTAGGATTCCACTTCTTAATTTGAAATCTTGAGTGTCCGTGAGTAATAGCAACTTTCTATAGTGACTCTTTCATGTATAAAAAATTGTCAAACATCCCTCCAGATACTGCACAAAGTGCTACTTCTCCTTGGTTTTGGAGAGCGTTATGAAAACAGGAATCCTTAAAATAGCAAGTGAATTTGCTGCCTTTCAGTGATGGTTGCTGTGTGTTTCCCTAAATGACTTGATACCTCAGTTGTCTTCAGCCCTTAACTGCTAAACTTATTTTGTCTCCCATGAGACTGGATGTTTTGAGATACCCCAGCAGAATTAGTGCTCTGCTCAGAGAGACTTTTTAGCTCTCATCTTACTTTTAGTATAATATCCAGAAAAAGAATAATCTTTCTCCTTGCATTTTCCCTGTTCCTTGGTATTTTGAATGTCTACTAAACTCTTCCAAGAGATCTATTGATCAATCTTTCAGGAGCTCACTGGCCTAAGAAAAACAGGGGATAGAGGTTTGTTGTAGCAAGTTGAATGCATAGTGGGACTTGACAGCACCAGTTAAACTGGTGACCTTTCTTGTTTGTTGTGTCACATCCCTGTGTGGAGGTTTAGGATCTGGAATCTTCTAAAAGTATCTTTAGGGATATAGCACAGAGTTTTTGGTAGTGTTTGTTGTGGATCTCTGTGACAGGAGGTTGGAGTCCCTCTGTAAAAGGCCTGGGACACGTGACTAGGGAAACAGCTGAGCTTAGGAAGGAGTAAAGCATCTTTGAGGGTGTGTTCACTTGCATGTGCATTTAGTGTATTTCTGCATTTGATTCTTTTCAGATTGATGGGATCATTTTAGTTCTGACATAACCTGTTTCTTGAGCAGTTTTAATGAAGTACTTAAACTCTGAAGGATGTCAGCTGAGATGCTGCTTATGCAACAGTGTCAGCTGTAAACAGAGGTGTTGTGATGCTGGCAGAAGTACACAGACATCCGAAATCAAAAGGATTGACTTCCTTGAAGGGGTTCCAGGGTCTTCTATTTATATTGCAATGTCTTGAGTCACCTAACAGGTCACGTTGCCAGCCTTACAGAGGGATTTACTGGCTTTCTGGAAACTCGAGCCAGCTGTTTGGATTGAGTTGGTTCTGTTCCTCCTCCGTGCTCTTCTGAGCTGTCCATAGTGAGACCATGTCACATGATGTGCTGTGTATTAGCAGTGGAGTCCCACGAAACTGGCTGTGCCGTGTCCTACTCTTCTAGCAATTTGGAAGACAGAATTAACTTACAGAAATTAGTCATGTGCCTGCTGCCTTTCCAGGGTGTTGTTACTGCTGGGAAGGTACTGGTCACTGGTCGCAGTGGGCTGGCTGAAGGAGAGAGAACTGAAGATGGACCCATACTGCTGAAACTCTGTAGAGAGGCCCCAAACTCTGATTGCCTGGTTTATCCTTTTGCTCAGCCTTTGCCTGAGATGGGAAAATGCAGCAAGACCTATAAAGGGCCAGGCCCCTGCAGTTTCTGCTGACTTGAAGCATCAGTGTCTTTTAAATGAGGTTTAAACCCAAATTGAGAAGTTTTTGTTCTGGGAGTCTGCTCTGTGAAGGCTGATGCATCCAGGTGTTCCTCCTCAAGGAGTGTGAGGCAGGAAGTGCTGTGCTGATGATGAGGTGGGCCAGGAGGGTTCTGGACTGGGACCCCCCATCACACAAGTGATCAAATCTGCTCACTGTGCCCATCCACCTGCCTTTGCTCCTGCTGCCCAGGGTAGATGTGGCTTGAAGGTGGAGGGCAACAGGGAAGGGACAGTTAGCTGCCACAGTCCCTACCCTTAGGAAAGAGGTCAAACATAAATCTGATGCTTTAAGGCTGAAATTGGGCTATTCCTGTATGTCATGGTCCATCTGCTCCCCTTTGCAGCCATGATGCTTTAGCCACTAGCTGGAATATTCTTACTGTGCTTGACACTGCTGTTGATAATCTCAGCATTTGCTTCAGGAAGCACTGTTATTTTTATGGGTGCTTCAGACATTTTATGCTTGGGAAGCGTCTGCACTTACAATCAGCTTTGTCATGTAGTGTTGTCTCCCATTGGCCCACAAGCACTATTTTTCTTTTAGGTCTGGAACTGCAGCTGTAAAAGATCTCAGCAGCTTTAAAAAGCCCTGCTAATGTTCCCTTTGTTTCAATGCCATGCAGTTAAGAATTCCTTCTCTCTTGGCTCTCTGATATGGCTGTGTTTTGCTGCTGTCTGGAGGACTGCAAAAGGAGGTGAACTGTTGTGCTACAGGTTGCTCCTTGGTCCTGCAGAGACCCTGGGACACCTCTCTGAATGTTGTATTTTCGAGTGTTTCTTGCTCCTCTTCTGTCACGTGGCACGTTCTCAGTGAGCACCCCTGTGACCTGATTGCCATGAGCTCAGTGCAGTGCCTGCCAGGGAACCCTGTGAATGAGCTGTGGTCTCAGGCTCTACTTCAGAATTTGCTTTGGTTCCTTTAAACAAACCTTGATGACTCACACGGCCAAGCACATCATCCTTCTTGCATCCATCTTGCAGCACACATCTTTTTGATGAGCTTTAGGTAGTAAAGAGCAGTTGATCAAGGCTCATTTGAGTGAGTGCTCCTCTCCCCTGGCTTTTTTCCTTGTCCCAGGGCCTCGTGTGTTACCTCTGGAACTCTTTAATTTCCAGAAAGGAAGTCACAAAACATGATGGGTAGAAAAAATGTCCAGCTTTTTGTAGGTGTTGAGAAGGAAAACTATCTGAATAGGTGGAAGGGTAACTGAACTTGCTCTGCTTGACCTTGCTTTGCTGGAGGGGGTTGACTATATAATCTCCAGAGGCCCCTCCAGTCTCAACTCTCCTGGTTCTGTCAGGTTAACTGCTGTTCCACTGTTGTTCAATTTTCTGTCATCTTCATACTGAACTTCTTGTACCAACCCTGGCTTGATTCAGGATAGACGTAGTTGTTCCACATTTGTGGTTTTGTCTGTCCCTCTTTAGAATGACAGAATTGTTCTCTCTCACAAGATTAACTGGAGGTCATCTGTATGGGGCTGAGTGCTGGTGGAGGTTATCACCTGGAAAGCAGTTGTCCTGTTTGCTCTTTCAAGGTCCTTCAAGGTGTGTCATTGTTTGGATTCTGAAGCAGAGTGGATGATTTTGCTGTCATTGAGGTGATGCTTTTGGGCCTTGAGTGACCTTATCAGGTTTTGGTTTCTGCACCCAGACCTTTGTGGCTTTATGGTGGGCAGCTGACGAACATCACTGTGTTGTCGTGAGAGAGTAAAATCGACCTGTTGGAAAATGTGTAGGTGGTTTGAAAGCAGCTGGATCCTGATGGCATAGTCTTTAGAATAAGATGGGTGAATGGTATTTATGTAGCTGAGATTGTGGGTTAAATGATCCCTGTGATAGAAAAAACCTTCATAAGAAATTTGCTACGGAGCTTGTATGAGGTTAACCCTGAGAATGATCTCTGGGGTGTGTGCACCTGCACCAAGTGCAGGACGTGTCTCAGACCGTCTGGGCCATCCGGTGCGTGCTGTTGCTGTCCTCAGCCTTTGAGAACTGGGAGAGACTCACGAGCACCTTGTGCCAGCATTTCAGCAACTGAATCCTCCAATCTGATGGGCTTATTCTTAGTCCTTGTCCCTAAAGCAGTTTGGTCACAGCCTGCCAGCTCTGTGGTTTTACAGCAGCCGAAGGGGACACCTCGATGGGTTGCTGGTGTCACCCAGGTGCTGTTGGCAGTGGGGGAGTCTTGGGGTGTACCCTCATCTCTTCTGGCCCTCCTGTCATTAATGTCCCAAAGAATGTTTCTGGGGTTCGAGGAGCAAACTCCAAGCAGCCCTGACTGGAGACATCTTGAAGCACTGCTGAGGCACTTGGTGGCAGATGTTGGTCTGACCCTGCCCGTTCAAGGAAGTGGCTCCTGCCAGGTGGTACCTGGCAGCTGGAGTCCTTCCTCTCTTCTTTCTCTGGACACTGATTAAGATGTTGGTGTTTCTGGGAGTGTTCTGCCCTTTGTTTCTGCTCTGGAACGTTGTTGGTGGAGCTGGGGGTCAGGAGAGGTGCGCTCAGGTGTTTTGGTTGTTGGCAGCTTGGCTGAGGGGAGTGGGAGCTGTCGTACTGTCACGATCTCGGGGTTGGGAAGCAACAGCACTGCTGTCAGGAGACTGCAGGTAAGTACTTGGCCCTACAAGACCTTCCCCAAGTCACAGGAGCCCTAGGATAGCCTTGTGTATGCTCTGTGTGCAGTGTGACATGGGGACAGGGCTGTGAGCTGGGAAGGGGTAATACCTCCTGGTAAAGGATGGATGTGCACTGATATGAACAGCTCTAAATCTCAGTAGTATTTTGTAACTTTTTGTTCATTGTTTTGCATGGTACTTTCAAAACCATAATTTTGGACCTGAATGCCAATTTCCTATGTGTTTAACAAGCTTGCTGTATCATAAAGCTTTTAATCTATTTTTTAAAAAAGCTAAAAGCTTCTTGACTTATATTACAATTTCACCATCTTAAAAGTATTTTATAACTACTGCTGTCCTTTGATTTGTTTCCATTTTATTTCTATTATCTTGCAGCATCTTTTATCCAAATTCTTCTTTCTTATAAATCTTGTAAGTAGGAACCAGTAGCTTTTCCTTAATTGCTGTCATGCTTTTCTTTTTCCATAATCCCATATTTTATTTGTAAATTCATGCTCATCGTCTCTTGTAGCTTTTGCACTTTTACTTGAAAAAGACAAGTAATTTTTTTTGTGTGTGTTTTTTCAATGGGGAGGATTGTTGGCAAAAGCAAATTAATCTGCCTGAATCAGTCCCATCTTTTCTGTACTTTAGTCTGTGATCATGTCATGAATTTCAGGACTTTGCACTAACCATGTTTTTTTTTACTTAAAGCTTATTTTACAGACCTAGTGTTTGATTTGTATGCATTGTGCATGTAGTGTTTTTTTCCAACTACAGTATATTGCTGGATAGCTTATTTAGGACAAAAAAATGGCTCATGGGAAGATGCATAAAGATTTGTGCTTATTTGCTACTTACATCACGAAAATTTGCAAGGTACCCATAGGTTAAATGCTGAATTTGAGGACAAAAAATTCAGAGTAGACACTTGCCATTAAGATATTTCCTTAAAAAAATAAAACAAAAAACCCCACTATCTGTAAATTATCGACTATTCCAACTGCCAAAGTGTTACCATGCCTTTGTTTGCAAGGCTGGCTGTGAACCTGCTGTTCCCCAGTGTCCCAGAGTTGAGGCAGAGGAAGTTCTCTCATGTCGATGGAAATACGTCAGTGTGATTCTGTCAGGAGCACACACTGTCTGCTCTTTGCAGCTATACAAATTCTGGAAATCAGTAGAGTCTTAGCTAAAGATAAGAAGGCCCTCTTTCTGGCATTAGTAATCCTAGAGTGAAGTTGTCCAAGGAAAAGCCAAAAAAAAAAATTAAAAAAACCCCCTCACATCGAGTGCAATGTATGTTTTGTTTTGGCTGCCATCCTGGAAGAAAGGGTGGAGCCTTCAGAGCGAGTGGTCTCGTATCCACCTGACACTGTGTGAAAGGGGGACCAGAAATCTCTCTAGAAAGACGTGGTTTGGGGTGGATTGGCAGAACTGGCCTGTGGGAGCGAGCCCAGAGCTGGCACAGCCGTGTCCCTGTTAGGTCACAGGGGCAGGAGTGGGCCAGCCCCCGGTACCTGCTGTCTGGGGGCAATCTTAACCTCATACTGACCTGGCAGTGGCAGTGGTCACGTCAGGAGAGGGACACCGAATTAGGAGAGTGGGTTCCACAACCTTCCCTTTCTCCTATGGGGCCTTAGAATTTTTGTGTTGGGGTTTTTTATTGGTTTTTTTTTTTAGTAATATGTTTATACAACAAAACCAGATCAAAGCACGTTGGTCTTCAGAGAAGCATGAGATGATTTGGCCAGCTGGAAATTAAGCACTTCCTTGGAGGTCCTAGTAATGGCAACATCTAAATTTTGGTGTTTTTTTTTTAAGGCAGGAAGGCAAGGTGGCACTTTATTTTTATGGGGACGAGAACTAGATGAGGGAGATCCTTGTCCTTCAGAGAGGGTAGGAACTAATATTGGATATAATTTTACTCTTCCCAGCAGAAAGGAAAGGGCAGTCTCTAGGATGTGAAGGTCAGTTGTTGTCATCCTTACAGAAGAGAAAAGTTAGTCACACCCAAAAATGCTTCCTGAGCAGAGGCGCTGGCTCAAACACAGTGAACTAACAGCTTCATGTTAACTGCTAAATTGGACGTGATCTTTGTGTCCCGGATCCCATGAGCCTGTTCTGTTCCTTGGCACACACACTGAAATGCTGTTTTTTCTCTCCCCAGCTATAGCCACCCAAGCTAGTGTGGAGTTCCGCCGGAAAGGATCCCAAATGTCCACAGACACTATGGCTTCCAACCCCATGTTTGATGCGAGTGAATTCCCAGACAACTATGAAGCGGGAAGGGCAGAGGCGTGCGGGACACTGTGTAGGATATTTTGTAGCAAGAAGACTGGGGAGGAAATATTACCAGCTTACCTATCCCGGTACTAACCTACCTTCCAGTTGCTTTATTGGTGTGACCTCGTGGTGCAGATTGATTCCTGGTGAACAGCATTCTGCTGCTGTCCAAATCCCATGGTGTCAGTCAGTTCAGAAACACCAGGCTGGCCTTCAGAGGCTGCAGGTGCTACCCCTGGCTGACCCCAGTGCTGGTCTCCTCTTGCATTCTCATGATGCTGGTTTTCATTGGGTTTTCTTCAAGTTCCAGTTGAAGGGGGAGTCTCTTAAAGTGTACCTCCAGCTGGAAGGAACGTTTTCTTTGGCACTTTCTTGCCTCTTGTATTTTCATTTTTGTTTAATTGGTCACTGAATATTGTTCAGATGGGAAAAGTGTGCAGACGTGAGACTTCGTACACTTTATTAGACCACAGAGGGTGTTGTGTTGTCAAATACCACAACACTGGGTTTGGATTTTTTTGTGGTTGCTTATTTTTCACCCTTTGAATATTGAAACGCAGGAATTATTCAAAACAGTTGTGTTTGAACTACCTGTGTGTTCTGTTTTGTTTCTGATAAGTTAAGATAGTCTTGCCTATTATAGCATACCTTCTTTCTGAATTTTTGTCAAGTAAAATAGCAAAGGCTAAGGCAGAGAATCAATTTTAAATCATGATTCTCTCAAACTGTTCAGGTATATTTTTCCAGATGGCATCAAAACTCTCCAAAAGACAACAATTTTATTTCTTGAATGTTACAGTATTTTGTGTATAGATAGTTCATGTTTCTCTTGCTTGGTCAGTGGATTCTTCTGGGTCTGAAAGCCTTCTAAAAAAAATAAGGGGGTATAAGTATTGTTTAGCCAGAAGTAGTAAAAGAAGCTGCCTTGGAATGGTGGGCAGTGGGTTCCTGCTCCTGATTTTTCGTTTGAACTGGTTATATTGGTTATGTTTGGTCTCATTTTCCAAATTTCTGTCCCAACATCCTGTCGCTTGTCCTGTCCACCACCTCCCCTGAGACTTCTCACTATTTTTCTCATGTTGGGGCAACAAAATTGTTAAAATCCAGGTTCCACTCCCACCTGCACATGGTAAGGGAGAAGTTGGGGAGCAGGTGATCAAGCACTGTCAGTAATGAGCACAGCTCCCAGCCTGGGTGTTGCAACAAGTCAGAGATTTCAGTAAAACTGTGCTGCCCTGGCTCTTCACATGAAATACCTGTGATTTGGGAGGGTCTTTTTAAGCTGGTCAGGTGTGTTTGCCTGTGCTCAAGTAATGTGGGGGGATGCTCATATCAACGTTTCCTAGCTCTGGTTCTGAAACTTACTCTGTTTTATGTAGATGAGATCAAATAATGGCTGCACATTCTTGTTCATGTGGGACTCTGATGGTTTTTATATGCAAATAATTTAATTTTATCTTTCTTTGTCAGATTTTACATGCTTTTAATTCAGGGTTTGCAGATAGCAGATTTCGTTTGCCACCCCGTTCTTGCCAGTGTTATCCTAAACTCCCCTCCTCTGTTCTGCTGTGACCTGAAAGGAATCGATGTCGTGGTTCCCTACTTCATTTCGGCTCTTGAAACTATTTTACCTGACAGGTAAATTGCTGTTTCCATATAAACATCATCAGAGGCTGGGAGGTGTTTGTCTTCTGTCACTCCTGAGTAGTTTCACAAAAGGAACAACGCGGGGCTCACAGT
The DNA here is from genome assembly GCF_003031625.1 of Empidonax traillii. Taxonomy (NCBI): domain Eukaryota; kingdom Metazoa; phylum Chordata; class Aves; order Passeriformes; family Tyrannidae; genus Empidonax; species Empidonax traillii. The sequence continues at coordinate 145,687 of NW_020956271.1, read as the reverse complement.
GTGTGTGTGTGTGTGATGGTGACAATAGCAGCACTGTGTAAGCTCAAATTTCCAATTTTATTTGAGGCAATTTTCTTTAAAGCAATAATAATGCTTTGTTTAAATGTAATAGGCGAGTTGGTAGCTGCATATTCATGGAGGGAAAGCAGTACCTTTAAGAATAGGGAAAAGGAGTGATTTAGCTCAACTATATTGAAAGCCTACTGATTTTAAACTTTCTCAAGATATTCATTAGTGGCTGTTGCTACAGTGAATTCAGTAAGTGAGTAATTGTACACAACATTAAATGGAAAAATTGATAATTTAAACTGATGAAATTGGAGTAGGTTCTTAAACCAGATGATATAACCTGACTTGTCAGAGCTTTATAGATTTCTGGACGTTTTTCTTAGTAAAGCACTTAGAGTACTGCACTCTCTGCATGCCTTTTTTGGTGCATGTCTTATGTCTTGACACTGCATTTTGTTTTGAAGTTATGCATAAAATATTATTTATCTTCTGGGCTTAAATCTGAGTCTTTTGGATAGGTCTTAGAAAGAAACAACTACATTTAATTTTAACTTATTTAAATTTGGCTCCAGATTCCTGTGAAAAGTTGATTAACTGTGTGATGCTTTGATTTGCAGAGAACTCTCAAAGTTTAAAATCTATGTAAACCCCACAGAGCTAAGAAGAGCTTCCATTAACATCTTGTTGTCTCTGTTGCCTCTTCCTCATCATTTTGGAACAATAAAGTCCGAGGTAGTAAATTTATCACTTTATTTTGCATTTCTGTTTTCTTTCCCTGTTGGTTTGGAGTGGGATTTGGGTGGCCTGTAGGTTGTTCTGGGTGTTCTCTTTAGCACTCAAACACTTACAGTGACCGTGGGAACAGAAAGACCAGGTTGTCAGTAGCAATGGGTGCTGTGGGTGTTGACTTTTGAAACAACACCCTGCTGACGTGATCTTTAATTGATACTGAAATAAGTGTATTTTTCCTGCAGGTTGTCCTGGAAGGGAAATTCAGCAATGATGACAGCTCGACATATGATAAACCAGTAACATTCCTGTCCTTGAAGCTGAGGCTTGTGAATATACTTATAGGAGCTTTGCAAACAGAAACAGATCCCAACAACACTCAAATGATACTAGGTTATTTCAACTTTTTTATTTATTAACTGTGGTGTAGAACTGTCTGTCTTAATCTGTCCTGGGATAACATGGGTTATTAGTGATGTATTGCTCTGCAAGAAGATTTAAATTCCTGGTGGGTTGTCATATGTGAAATCTCCCTCATACTATGAAAACATCTTAAAAAGCCTCATGTTTTTGTTAATCTCTTTCTTTTTACAGATGTGGAGTAGTACTTGAAAAGTAGAGGGGAAAGTAAAACACATTCTAGCAGAAAAAGTCAGTCATGTCTAGAATGGAAATAGGAAAAATCATCATTTTAACTTTGGGAAGGATTCTCAACTAATGGATTACAAGGAAAACCTTAGTTTTTGGCATGGTTGAGCCTAGAAACAAATTGAAGTACCAGAGACTGATAGTCCAGCACTGGCAGAATACAGATGACATTTGTTTAGCAGTGTGTAAATCCTCGGACAAAAGCCAAAGTTTTGGAATAGAGTCTGGAGATGCACAGTGCACAGTTTGGCAACAAACTGTTCTTTGAGGTAACGAGTGGATTAACATTATGCTGAATACTCAGAAAGGAAGTAGAAGTTAAAAATTCGGATAGTGCATAATCCATCAACTTACACATTTTCAGACAAGTAAAAAGATACCTATTACTCTCCCCTCTCCCCCAATTTTCTCTCTTTCAACGTGATGTCCTTACCAGTTTCCTGTGGTCTGTTTAAAAAGGCAGCAGTTTGTCCTGGTCTGGGAGGCAGAGACTGGAGCTGGTTAACAGAGAGCAAAGAGAACATATGAGCAATTAAGGGAAAGAAACAAATGCAGTCTGCAAAGAGTTTTGGAAGGTTATCTTACAGTAGTTGGAACAGTTTCTTTTCTAGCAGGAGACTAGAGTGGAGTAATTTGGAGGAATGATTTGCAGCCAGTGCTGGTGAAGGGGTGAGGATATTCCTGGTTTGCAAGTGAGAGCATCGGTGCATGGAGGGTTGCCCCACCTCCAGCACCACGTCTGGCACCACAGGATGGTGCTGGTAAACCCAGCTGTGCAGTCCTGTGCCCCTCACAGTGAGCTGGTTTGCTGCCTGATGGGTAGATGCTCTGCCTTGAGTGGTATTTTTACTATTGTTGTTCCCATGCTAGTCTATACCAGTTCATCTCCCCTGTGTTCCTCTTCTGAAACTCCTGTTTCCATATGTGAAGGTACTTCCTGCTGGCTTTAGTTGGAGGGGATTCATGAACCTCCATTTTAACCAGAAATTCTCACATGTCCACCAGCTTCTCAAAAACCCCCACTGTTTCCAGCTGCCACTAAATGACAGCAAGTGGTGGATTTCATAGAATCACAGAGTGGTTTGGGCTGGAAGGGACCTTACAGACCATCTCATTCCACCCCCTGCCGTGGGCAGGGACACCTTCCACCAGCCCAGGTTGCTCCAAGCTCTGTCCAGCCTGGCCTTGGACACTTCCAGGGATGGGGCAGCCACAGCTGCTCAGGGCAACCTGTGCCAGGGCCTGCCCACCCTCACAGGGAACAATTCCTTCCCAGTATCCCATCTAACCCTGCCCTCTGGCAGTGGGAAGCCATTCCCCTTGTCCTGGCATTTCCCTTCACAGAGCAAGTGGTGTCTTCCTAAATGTTCATTGCTGGGTGAGACAGGGAAGAGAGGCAGAAAACTAAAACTGATGCCACCAGAAGTGTTCGTGTCAGCCTGTTGAGGGTCCATGTCCTTACTCCTTCTTTCCTCATCATCTGGAGGTGATGCTGCCAGGCAGGTACAGGCTATTCACCCTATTTTACTTAAAACAGATCAGCAGTTTTGATTTAAGTGTATTACACTGAAATCTTTTCCAAAGTTGAAGAGAAAACTCCCTCCTTGCTTGTTTAGATGTAGTGAGGTTGGTGACCCCTGCACTGAAGAGCTTCAGCTTTTTGAATACAGTATTTTGGTCTCTGTTGGAAAACATAGGATGGAAAGTGAGAGACTGGGGAACACTTCCAGGTAGAGGGAACTTCAGTGTATGCCATCTCAGATTATGAACTGGCCTTCTGATACATATTCTTAAATGTCACCTGAGTTTTTAAAAGAGCACAATCTGATGGGAGACAAGGAACCATTCCAGCCCTTCTGTGAAGCCAGAATCCTTCCAAACTGAGGAATTTGATAGACCTATCACAGAATAGTTGGGGTCCATGGCACCTTTGAAGATACCCAGTCCAACTCTCCCACCAAGGCAGGGCCACCTAGAGCAGGTCACACAGGAACACATCCAGGTGGGTTTTGAATGTCCCTAGAGAAGGAGACTCCATGTTCTCCCTGAGCACCTGTTCCAGTGCTCTGTCACTCTCCATGGAAAGAAGTTCTTCCTCATGTTGAGGTGGAACTTCTTGTGTTTTAGTTTACAGCCGTTACTCCTTGTCTTGTCACTGAACAGAGTCTGGCACCTCCTCTTTGACATATTTATATTTGTATCTTGAGATATTTATGTGTTGATGAGATCCCCTCTCAGTCTTTTCTAGACTGTGTTCAAAGCATTTTTAAAATAGCTGAAAGCACTCTCTATCTCAGCTTCCATCTGCTTCAAATGGCTAAGCCTGAAGCAAATCCTGTGTTTTAATAAGAGATTTTATAAAACAGGGTGGCAGTCTTGTATGTTAGACCTTCTGTGCTTCTTTGTAAATTTTAGCAGTGAATGTTCTGCTGCAGTCTGTAGTTACCTTCTGATATCTGGTTCTGCAGGTGCAATGTTAAACATTGTTCAGGATTCAGCACTGTTAGAAGCCATTGGCTGTCAGATGGAAACGGTGAGTGTTTTTTTGTTTATTAAGTTACCTCTTCAGAAAGAATTGCATTCCTCACTTGACCTGCTACTGAAAGCAGCTCAGGTAGCATCCTGAGGTTTAATCATCTTTTGTATCTGAGAGCATCCTCTGTCATAAGGAACTCTAATCAGAAAAGTCTCCTGCCAACTGCCTTTCACTTTGCAGAACGGTGGGGAGAACAACCTGTTCAAAAGCCACAGCCGCACCAACAGCGGCATCAGCACCGCGAGTGGAGGCAGCACAGAGCCCACAACGCCCGACAGCGAGCGACCAGCACAAGCCCTGCTGAGGGATTATGGTAAGGACACCTCTTTGGAAAAGCCTGCCCCTGTATGCCAGGATGAGGCTTCCTGGGTTTTTCTGTTCTAGTTCTGGCTAATCCATTAATGTGGCCGGGTGTGAACCCAGGTGGACAGTCCATCTGTGTGTTGCTGATTTGTGCTCTCATGTGCCCTTCCGGTGGTTGCTTTAATCCTACTAAAGGACTCTTAACATTTCCAAAATAAGAATGTAAAAGCTTATGAGAAAGGTGTTTGCAAACTGCTTTATTTTAACTTATGCTTCCAAGACACTTAGTTTTTGTCAACAATAGTGGAAGAATTGTACACCTAGTGTAAATTAATCTCTTCGTTTATTTTGGTGTCATTCCAAATGCTCACCTTACCTCTGCAGCACCTTTTAAACCACATTTAAAGAACATTTGAGGGACTCTGGTTTTTATAGAGCAAGTAAGCAGAATGCTTGTGATGTCTCATTTGTTGTAACAAGACAATTTAATAATTAACTTCAGTTGGCTTTGTCTTGTACTGTACACTTTGATTTTTTGTAGTAAAATCCATGTTCTTCTAACCCTGTGTGTGGTAAGCTGGCTGAATGTCGAGATCCTGCAAATTCATTTGCACTTTGGTCCTCATCAGTTTAACTGATGTCGGCCAAGTAAATGTGAGAACAAGTCACCTTGATATTGTATTGTAGTCTAGGTTGACAACTCTGTCCTCACCAAACAAAAATGTTTGGTGGTGGTTTTTTTTTAATTTAGTTTTATAAACAGCAAGAGGAGGGAGATTAGCAGGAAAGACTTCAGTATATTCTAGGGATTCATATAAACGTGTTGGTGCTTTCCCTCCAGGATTTGCTTGTTGGGAATTACAAAATTGCCAGTTTTCAGCACACCATTTGAATTGTTTGTTTAATTTGTGTGGGTTTTCATTGACAAGTGCTTGTAAAAAATATTCATCTTCTAAATATTTGACTTACTGAGTCTTCAAACCATGACATAACTTGAAATATATTCTTGTAGTATATACCTTTTATTGGATTTTTTAAATTTCCAATGCACAGAAGGTAAGGTTGTAAGGAATTTATGAAAATAATTTGTGTTCCCATTGGATGCTTCAAACAAGAGAAAATTGAAGACAAGATGGTCTATTGTTACTGTTTAGCTGTAGCAGACTTGTGAATCTGCTCCTGGTGTAACACTGGACATAGCTCTTGAGTGTTTAATATGGTAATTCAAGTTTTGGGAAGGATATGCCTTAGCTGTCATAGTTCTCATGTTTCTTTGTAACTGCTCATTGAGCAATTTTTTGTTTCTGACATTAATTTGCATACTTCAGTTTTAACAAATACTTGTAGTATTTATGTTCCTAGCATTTTGAAGTGAGAACAACTGATACCTAAAGCATTTTCGATTTTTAATTTTGAGGTAAAAGTTCAAGAGAGTGAAAGGCTTCATAAAAACATTGTCTCCACCACTGATTCTTCCATTATCTATATCTCTTGAGCTAGTGCAGCTTTCGATTAACACTAGATAATGAAAGAATGGTTAACTTCTGACACAGATATCTAAAATTGCACGTGCTCTATTAGTTCATCAATACAGTTACTAACGTTTAAGATACATTACCAATGCCTAAATTTTTCTGAGACTACAAGCCATGACAGCAGTTTAAGTACAATAGCAGAACCTGAAGGTGGCTGCTCTGCTGCTGAAACGCAGGAGAGCACTGGGATTATCCAAAATGCCTTAAGGAAAAAGAAATTAAATGGAGCTAGCTAGTCTGAATGGGTTTGTATAATGCCTGGAGTGTGCAGGAGGGAGTTAGCCTGTGCAAAAATCACCAAATGTGGAGGTTCTGGGTTGGGTATGATTTATTTTATGTCTGTATTGTGGCTGCTTTGCCTTGTGCCTGTGCTTTGCTTTATTGTCACTAATGCTTAGTTATTTTCCCTCCCTGTGGTGTGGTTTTGGGGTTATATCCTAGCTCTTCATACAGATACAGCTGCTGGACTGCTGATCCGCAGCATCCACCTGGTAACCCAAAGGCTCAACTCCCAGTGGAGGCAGGACATGAGCATCTCCCTGGCTGCCCTGGAGCTGCTCTCTGGACTGGCAAAGGTGAGATGTGCAGTTCGGTGTGCTCTGGCCCCTTCTCACAGGGTGGCTGTAGTCCTGTTTGGATGAAAGTCACGCCACCAAACAGATTTCTGTCCCTGAGTTTGTCAGCAAATGTTCTGTTTGGACACCAAAAAAAGCACTGCTGTTGTAGGTTATTTTCTCCCAATGTAAATGCACTGTGGACACGTGGCCTGGGGGTGGCTCTTGGCTCAGACTGCTGCTCAGGGTGGCCTGTTCAGACACACTGCACAATTCTGGCAGGTTTTGTTGAGCTGGCTGGATGGCTCCTAACTTTTCTCATGGATTCCCACGTGCGTCTGGCTTTTGTTTTTGTTTTGCTTTTTTATTCTATACAATCTGCCATATTAGGTTGCATAGCTGAGGAGAAACGTGCCACTAGATTGGCAGTGTCAGTGCAGGGCTCTGGGCCATCAGTTTTCAACCTCCCTGTGAGCCATTTGATGTGGCTTTGCTTGGCTGGGGGTCTGGTCTGTCTGTTCCCTCTGTAACCCGACTGGGAAACAAGAGGTTCTGGTGATGTTACTTGGCAGATTGCAAATATGCCAGGGAATTAAACAACTTTATTGCCCTTTTCGTGTTGTACCTGCTTTTCCCCTTCCTTCTTATCTTGGAAATAGTTTTTAGAGCTTGAAGAAAGATATCATATTTCTAATATGGAGGTGCTGCCTTCTTCAGAGCTTTATCTGCACACAGTTGCTTAATTCAACACAAATAACAACTAAAGCTGCAAGGTGGGGTTGGGAGGAGAATGACTGAGAAGCAAAATACCCTTTCTTGCCTGAGGGCTCTTGGCCCCAGGCTGGACTTCATGACCTTTGTTAAGCAAGTCTAGTGTACTCACAGCAACCATGATAACCTGGCATGACAATTCAGCTTTTCCTGTCATATTTCCACAGGAACTCAACAGATCTCCTTGAAATATGTGTCTCAGGCAGTTCTTAGAGTGTGAAGTCAGCACTGAGCTGTGTTGGACTGGGTGCTTATTTATTATTGCAGCAGCATGAGCTGAAGAATGTATTTGAAAGTGTTCTGCAATGAGTTAATGTATATTATGCTCTTAAAGGGGTCTTAAAGAGTGTCTTACACAACCAGGGGTTTCTGCAGCTTGTGTGGTTTAGCCAAGTTTTCTTTTTTTTTTTTCTTTCTCCTTGCAGTGATATGGGCATGTGGAAATATCTTTTCAAATGCCTCCCCTAGTTAATATTAAATATTGTATTTAATAATTCTAAAGTAATTCTTCTCTGGGCTGTCTTTCCCCTTCACAACAAAGTGGGTAGAAAGAAATCACCTCTTCCTGCAGAACTGCAGCGAGGAACCTGTTCTGTTTGTGCCTTTGGAGGTGACAAGTCCCACAGCCCTTCTCAGGGAGGGGCTGCCCTGGCCCAGGTTATCAGTGGGACTGGGGAAAGTCAAAAATCCTACTTCCTGCAGGGTTCATGAGCCTGCCTTTCATGAGCACACTGTTTGCTGTAGATCTTGGGCTTCTGAAGGACGCGCTGCCTTCATCCCGGGGCTCTGAATTGTCACCCCGTTTGTGGAGGATCTGCCTGGCTCCAGTGCTGTCACCAGCAAGCCCATCCACCTTCCTGTCTGGATAAGGGTGCACCTGAATGAGGAAAGCTTTACAAGGCATAGTCAGATGCTACAGAGTAGGAAAAATCTGGCTGTTCCTGTGCTGAGTCACAGTTCTTTAGCCTTACAATGCACATCCTCGGGACTCTGTGCCTGGCTCTTTCCTCACCCTCTGGTCTGGAGCCTTTCTCCCTGCAGCCCTGAGCTGGGAGAGAAGCTGAGAGGTGTTTGCAGTGAGTTTTGGGGGATGGGTTATGGGGTTTTTGTCAGCCTGCTTCTCTGAGAGTGGCTTTCCTGTCCCTTTTTCTACTGGTGAAAGTTACTCTGCTGAGAGTGTGTCTAGGGGAGAGCTATCTGAGCAGAAGGAAGCTCTTTGGGAAGGGAGCCTTGGCAGTGAGTGGGTTCCAAGAGACACAGAATGGGTTACCAGAGCTGAAGAAGCAGCATTTGCTGAAAGTAAATTTCTAATACTGCAAATTTAGCTTGCCTTCGATTTCTTACCACACCATGTTGGTACCACTCTCGCTCTTGGAAACCAAGCCATGCGACGTGGTGGCACCTCAGTGCAGCATTTCTTTCCACTTAGATAATTTTACCCACAATTTTGAGCTGTAATCGTAGAAGACCTCAACTGCTTATTCCCATTTCTTAAAACTGCCTTTCAAAATGCCCTTCTTTCTTCCCTGGAGGAATTCTCACGCTGTCCTCCTTGCTTGGCCAGGTGAAGGTGGTGGTGGACCCCTGTGATCGGAAGCGGGCGATCAGCTCCGTGTGCAGCTACATCGTGTACCAGTGCAGCCGCCCGGCCCCGCTGCACTCGCGGGACCTGCACTCCATGATCGTGGCAGCTTTCCAGTGCCTCTGCGTGTGGCTCACAGAGCACCCCGACATGCTGGACGAGAAGGTCAGACTCTGCTGCACGCATTCCGGGCACTGCAGCTGGGATGCTTTCGTGCCCGACCTGTTGGTTGACTTTAAAATATATATATTTTAAAAATATACTTTAAAATATACATATTTTAAAAATATACTTTAAAATATACATATTTTAAAAATATACTTTAAAATTTATGTACTTTATACATTAAAATATATATACTTTATACTTTAAAATATATATACCTTATACTTTAAAATATATATACTTTAAAATATATATACTTTAAAATATATATACTTTAAAATATATATACTTTAAAATATATATACTTTAAAATATATATATACCTTATACTTTAAAATATATATATATCTTATACTTTAAAATAGTGGGGTTTTTTTAGGAATTTCAAAGCTGGTTTCTGTGCCAATTACTTCTGAATTTCAACTCCCACTCTTTATTCTCCGATGATGTTTTTGGCTTTAAAATTATCTTTGTAATTCTAAGAGTATCTCGATCTTTCCTCTTGCCCTTTGAAACTGGAAGAAAGGAGAAGAAACCTGGAAAAAAAAAAAACAACAGGAAAAAAAAAGAGAAATGTGGAAATGAATGGGGTATCTGGAGCTACCTGCTCATTTCTCAGCTCTTACATGACTAAAGCATCTTCTAGACTTAACAGAATTCCTCTAGTATTTTGAAAATCAGAGTTTATTTCACCAAGAAGTCCATTTTCCAGAAACTGAGCAAAGCATAGCTCAATCTAAGATGGAATTTTCTTGGGAAGCTTGAGAGGAGCATGATGATGAGAGCATGAGGTTTTGAAATGCCTTCTACCCTGCTGCTTAAAAAAGATAAAAATTTGTGTGCATATTTTTATTGTTAGTCTCTTTTCAGAGCCAACTCAGTGATCTTTCTATATTTTTCTGGATTATAGATTTTTATGTTTAATGTAATATTTTTATATAGTTTTAGATAGAACATTATATATCTTTATATGCTGTTTATGTACTCTATGACAAGTACAAAAATATCTATATTTAAAAAAAGAGAACTAAAATCCCCCAAGCAGGACTTCATTTAAAGATGCTTTATACCTGTGCTTTGGAGTCCTGGCATGGCAGTAGGTGACTGGGACAGGGTGGGTTCCCTGGATGTGGCACAGCATTTCTTTAATCAGTTGCATAATACCTTATTCCATTTCATCAGGAGCATTTTTATTTCAGTTGGCACTCCCAGGAGATGGTGTAACATACTGTGTGTGTTATGAACTGGACACCGAGCAGCTCATTCCTGAGTCACCGTAGTCAGACAGGGACCTTTCCCTGCATTTGCATGTATTAAAAATGCAGCTTTCCAGGTGCCTCCCCTTAAACTTGCTTTGAATTTTACTTGCTGTATTGGCAGCCAAAACTGTAAACTGCTGCAGTTCTTCATGGCCAGTGTTTGCAGCTCAGTGCTGGTTAATTTTGCTCTGTCAGGAAACTCTTGCTTTTTGTCTTCACTTCTTATTCTGTATCAGTGATGAAAATGAGGGACAGAGGCCAAGATATAGAACCCTATCTGGTGTGTGGTGGTACAAACTGAGCACTTGAATTCAATTTTAGCCACTTATTTATTCAGTAGAGTGCTTTCCTTGTTATCCTGTAGCTCAGGCCATGAATCTGAACCTTTGTAGCAATCCAAATATTTCAGCAGATGTTTTTTTTTTTTTAATTACAGTGCTTGTGAGTCATACCTGCGGTTCTACTGACTGTTGGCCTCTCCTGTAATAGATTTGTTGAAGCTTTTACAGTGCACTTTTAGAATATTCTTACTCTTCTCTTGATGAATTGGATACTGTGATATATTTTACTAATGAAAGCTGTTGGCAATTGGAAGATTTGGAAAAGGATTTCTTGCAATTTGCCAGATGAGTTGTTTCTTAATGTGCTTAGAACTTAAAGTTCTGCAGAGAGTCCCAGAAATATCAATAGATGGAGAAAATACCAGTTGTGTAGCAAATGTGATCTTACTCTAACAGTGTTGGAATAATCTTCTGCCTTTATTTCTGAGCTCATATTACCAGCAGTGCTTTATTTTACTTAATGATGTATCACTGTTTCCCTGAGGTCTTGGAGACGTTTGTGGGAGGTCTTCTGTTTTAAGGTGGTTCCTCTTGTGTTCTAGGACTGTTTGAAGGAGGTACTGGAGATTGTGGAGCTGGGCATTTCAGGGAGTAAATCCAAAACCAGTGAACAGGAGGTCAAGTACAAGGGAGATAAGGAGCCAAACCCCGCATCTATGAGAGTGAAGGATGCTGCTGAAGCTACACTAACGTGGTATGTCATTAATTTGTCAGAGTACCTTTAATGTTGAGTGTTGCCTTGACTGAGGGTGTTTAATTAGGAATTCCCAGCTGGATGTAGCAAGAGCATTTGAGAGGTTAGGCAGAAGCTCCCTTGCTTTGCCCTTTGGGCAGGACACTGCCTTAGATCTGTCCCCCCTCCCACTGCAGGTATTAACAGAAGAGAGATCCCTGTGATCCCTGTTTTCCCCTCCTGCCTGCTCTCTTCCTTGTACACCAAAACCCAGACCCTCCCCCAACCTTCGTGTTCTCTCCTGGGTGAGGCCTCTCTGCAGACAGCAGTTCCCTCTCTCTCCCACTTGACTGAATGATCCTGTCTTTCCATTCCCCCTTCTTCTCAGCCTGACAACGTGCCCTGTCCCCACCCTGGCTGGGAAGCTGATAGACACTGTGTGTGATAGCAGGGAATGGCACATGCAGCAGATGTAGCTGGAGCAGGATGGGATGGCTTCCTGCCCACAGCGTTGGGCTTGCTTAATGTATTGGAGAGGTTCTGCTGGAAATGCAGTAACAGATAATGTGTGGGCTGGGGAGGGGAAGCACAGAGAGGAAAATTGGGATTTGCTCCAGAGAAGTTGGAAAGCACTGTGTTATGGGCTGAACAGCATGATGGTAGACAGGACAGATTGAGGATGGGGAGGATAAATATGTTTTGCAAAAGGTGATAGCTGCTTTCTTTTTTGCTTTGCTTTGCAATCCAACTGTTATAGATGTTACAGTTAGTAAAAACAACTATGTAATTTCAAAGGAAAAGCAACTACTCTTTGGAACTTGTAGACAAACCTTTCTTGATGCCTAAAAGCGTTTCTTTTCATTTAGGGAGAGGAAACTTTTCTATTTTCAGAGTAAAGTGGAAAAGTGTGTGGGGAGGATTTTAATAAACTTGGTGCTGGTGTTAAGAGTAAAGTCCTGACTTTGGTCATATGATCTTCAGTCTGACACTGGACAACTCTCATTAGTGGTTCCTGCCATAGAAATTTTCAGTTTCTGGTACTGTTGGGTAGATCCTGTACAACTTCAGATGATTTAAACCGATGCTTCTGGAAGCCTCCCAAGGCTGTGCCTCCAAGGAGGTGGGCACAGTTGGACCACACCTGAAGTCTTTCTTCCAGGGAAGGTTGCCATCTGGGATAGTCATGTTTGTGTGATCCTGGATGTTTTAGGGTCTTAATCCCCTAAAGAGTTTTATGTTCCTGTAATCTGTACTTGCAGAAAGCAAAGGCAATCATAACTAATGCACTGCCATGTCTGATATGAGAGGGCTAAAGTATGGATGATTGGAGAAATAAGATTGTTCATTCTTCCAAGAATGAACATAAACAGAGCTGTGGAAGGGTACAGATTTTTATGCTTTAGAGCAAGTCTTAATATATTTATAACCCAGGTTATAAAGAAACTCATTGTGCAGGCAGAGTATCCTTCTTTGTAGGTTTTCATGTATGTTTTTCTGAAGTTACTGATTACTTGAAAACAGGCTGATGGGAGAGGGCACGTGTGCCTTGGTAGAGTAGCTGCTAGATCAAGATACAGATGAACATGAGTGCAGGTTTTTTCTTGGGGGAACAGTTCATAGTCTTAATCTCTTGTAACTCTCAACTTGTTTCCCACTTGCAGCATTATGCAGTTACTTGGAGCCTTTCCTTCTCCCAGTGGTCCTGCTTCTCCTTGCAGCTTGGTGAATGAAACCACGTTAATTAAATATTCCCGTCTCCCTACCATAAACAAGCACAGCTTCCGTTACTTTGTTTTGGATAACAGTGTCATCCTGGCCATGTTGGAGCAGCCTCTAGGGAATGAACAGAGTAAGTTCAGACTCCTCATTTCATTCTTCCTCTGGTTATAACTCTTTGTATGGAGCTGCAGAACAAAGGTACTTCATCGAGTGTGTCTCTGATGTTTCAGGGGCTTACCTGTTTGTGGGTGTGCACACCGAGCAGAGGTGCTCTGGGATGAAGTGGTGGGAGTAACTTTAATGCCCCTAATAGTCCAACATGCACAAGCCCACCCAAAATGGTTCATGCAGTGGTTTGTGTTTCACCCAGATAGATTGGATACTTGCTGCTGACTACCACTGAAATTATGGGTGATGGGCAAAAGCAACAGCATTGCAGTTTGAAACATCCTAGTTCATAAAACAGTGAAAATGTAAAGAGTATTGGAGATTTGATTGGGGTTAAGTGCTCAACACATGGTGATGTCTCCTTCATGCTGGCACCACTGCTGTTGCTTGCTTCAGACCTCCTGTTACTGCATATTTCTGTGGGTGCTTTTCAACTCAGGTGGTTTTTAGGTGCTTAGAAGCTGTTAAAACTTTCCCATGTCCATCTTCTGTCAGAGACACCTTCTGTAAAGGAGATTGGTCACAGAGCGTTGGCTTTCACAGCTGAATCTTAACTTGTTTGAGCCTCATAGACTTTGACCATTGAGAATTTATATTACAAAAATCTGGTATTAAAATTGAAGGATGCTTTGAACTGAATAACTGATCCCTCTGTAAGTCTTCATGTCATGGCGTTACCTAACAGAATAGATTAAAATTCTCTTACATGCCACCTCAGTTTAACCTGTGTTAGATCTGCTACCCTTTCCTCATCTGTGGACACGATGGGGCGTAGATACTACTCTTGAAAACAGAGATTGCACAGAACTGCATGAACTGGCTCAGAGAAGTTGTTATTTTGAATTGTGGTCCAGAGTGCTGTGACCTCATTGAGAATCATTAAATAGATCTTGCAGGAGGCTCTGATGCTGGGAGCTGTTGCCACCCATCCACCCCCGATCTGTGCTGGAACAAGTGTGCTCCTGGCTGGAATGGATTAGAGCATGCTAGAGTGGCTAAGCAATTCTCATCCTCACTCTGCCTCTGCTAAGTGCATTACTGAGGAATCCTGTAAAGCTATTAGAATCACAAATTAGATTATCTTTTCTTGCTGTGCATAACTTGCTTATAAATCCCCTTTGAATTTCCAGATTAATTGCAATAATGAATGAGGACGTCAGCTCTTTTCTGAGGCAGATCACTGCAGTGAATGACTGTGGGGAGATGGTTTTGGTGGTCTCTGTGTGTGCTCATGTAGCTATGCTGCACTCTGTACTTCCCATGAAATACTGGGGAAGGAACAAAAATCTGCTGGTTACCTGATGGTGCCAGTGTGTGGTTTATGTGCACGACAGATAAATGCAAATACCTTTACAAAGAAAAGCTGCAGAACTATGATGATCCCTCATCTAAGGTATCTGTTATCAGTGGCCTTTTAGATCTCAAAGGAGGACTGAAATCCCTGCAATGTTAAAACCATCATCATGCCAGTAGAAAGGCACCTCAGGACTCTGCAGTCTGACCTCCTGCTCTAAACAAGGCCAGCACTGAATTTGGACCAGGACAATGCAACCTGGTGTTGTCCAAATAGGTCTTGCAAACCTGTGACAACAACTTCTCTACATCCCTATTTCTTGTGAAAAATTTTCAATGATGTGGAGTCAGAATCTTCCCCAGTCTTTGACCACTGTCCCTTGTCCTTCCCCTGTTCTTATTGCTGCTGTTTGTGAGGGACTTTTGCAGAAGGTCATGGAAGCATCATGGAATCTGTGTCCATGTGGTCATTGTCTCACCTGAACAGGCAGTGACTGGACAATCTTTCGTTTCCTGGACATAATTTGTAGAGAAACTCTGATATTCATGAATTTGGGTGAAAGTTACTTTTAATGTATTGTCTTTAGGGAGGAGTTAACCGTGAAAACAAAACCTCTGCCATCGTGCCTGCCTTTCTCTCTTGTTAAATGATTACACAGTGAACTGTTTACAGCATATGATGTATTGTTCTTTTAACCCATGTGCTTTGCAGATGACTCTTTCCCCTCTGTCACGGTTTTGATCCGTGGGACATCTGGAAGATTTGCATGGGCCCAGCAACTCTGTCTTTTACCAAGAGGAGCTAAAGCAAATCAAAAGGTCTCTATCAAAGCCCGTAAAGAAATCTTTAACTTAGAGATGTTCAGCAGAAATTCCACTAATGTGAGACAGCCCCCCAGAGCTGGTGATTATACATTAAGGCTGAGCTACGGGGCCTTTAGCTGTAGGTAATGTGCCACATCTCTGGTGACTCTTTACCACTCGTGATTAATATTAACTGCAGGTTGTGAAAGTGTTGTTGCCTTCTAGACTTGCTTAGGGGGAGGGGGCATTCTCTTTCTTTTTTTTTTTTTTCTGAAAGCATCTTCTGAAGTGGTGGGGTAAGGCACAGTGCATTCAGTGTGTAGGCATGAGTGTTGGTGCTGGTTTTCAGATGTCTGGCAAAGCCCGTGCAGCACAGGGAGGGAAGTCTGGAGGCACAGAATGTGGTGCTGCCGAGAGAACAGCTCTTTAAACTACAGAGCCTGATGTTGCAAAGATGGCTGTAAACCTGCTGTGAAAAAAATCACTCAGATGAACTCTGGAACAGGTCTGGAGAGGAACAGTGGAGGAGAAATACCCCAGTCTCATTTTACACTGCAGTTTTGCTGCAGCTGTCTAGTGGAGTGTGTACTCCTGTTATGAAAATTTCTGTCTGTGAATTTCTCCAAAACTTTAAATTCTTCACGTGACCCTTGGTAAAATAAAGGCAATAATGATGTAGCTGAAATGAGTGTTCATCAGTCTCAGCTGGCATGTTGACATGAAGCAGCAGCCTTCAGGAAGACCCTGTGGGATGTGTTTGGAGCTGTGCTGTCACTGGAGCTGAGCCCCATGGCTAAGAAGTGTCAGTCCAGGTGTGCTACCTCTTACACCAGAGGACAGGCCATGGCTTCACTGCTGAGCTCCTCACTTTTCCAAATTGAAGGCATTCTGTAACTTTAATGTTAATAGTTTTGCCCTTTTGAAATGTAATTGGTAGTACATAAACTTATGAAACAGCACTCGAGGTGCAACGAAAGGTCTTGCTTGCTTGGACCTTATGCACCTGTAAACCTGCACCTGGATCTTTTGTTGCTCTCCTTGGTAACTTGGAGTTTGGAATTCCATACTGACAGTATAGAACATAATGTAGAGGCAGTGTCAGGACTGCACCATGATCCATGATGTAAGCCCTTTGGATGTTCAGGCAGTGCATCTCCCTCCTGACGCACAGCACTTCTGCTCCCCTTGAGGCCTTGATCATCAGAGTCAGGAGGGTTGAAATGGAGTGTCTCAAACACCTGCAACTCGTGTTCAATACACTTAGAATGGGCTGAAAATAAGATGCTGCCATGGAAGCTTCCCATTTTTATTGAGATTTGCAGCTGCTTAGAGGTTAGACAGTAAGCAGGGTTCATAGGTTCCAAAATGGGCAGAATTGTGTCTCTTTTTAAAATACAGTCACATTTTTAATACAGGTCTATTAGTTTAAAGTACTTAATGGTTTTTTAATGATCTGCTCACTAATGGATTAGTGTAGTTCTGGAGGGGAGGGGAGAGGGAATGTTTTTCATCTGCTTTAATGAAGTATTGTCTAGTGATACAATACCTTGAATGTAAAAACAATCTTCTTTTTGTCAGACATTTGTACCAGAACCTCGACCAGCTCCTAAAAATGATGTTGGATTGAAATACAGTGTGAAACACCGCCCTTTTCCTGAAGAAGTGGACAAGATTCCATTTGTGAAAGCTGACTTGAGTATTCCGGATTTACATGAAATTGTGAATGAGGAAGTAAGTAACTGTCTCTGACTTGGGGTTTTTGGACTCTTCATGACTCATGCACTAATGTCTTGCTCTAAATGGTTTTACTCTTTTGCTTGTCTAATTTCATATTAATGGAATAATAACCTCTGCAAATTAATGAAATCTGTGCACTTCTCCAGGAAGATGACAATTCTTTGGATGTGTTTTTTGGGAGGCACTGCTCAACATGTTTTAATACTGATTCTAATATCCTGGTGTTGTGGGAAGAAATGACTTGCATTTTGTTGCTTCTTCTGGGGAAATGGAAAGGGGGGGCTTTTTTGGGACCTCATGGGGGGGAAAAGGGAGCGCATGTCTCAAATATTTTAAAGTTTCGCAGAGTCCAATGTGTCTGAGTTTCTATTCACCTCAATGGGAGAAGCCATAGCCCATAGTGGCTATTTACAACAGCTCTCCTATGTGAACAGGGTGTTCAGATGTACAATATTAAAGATCACTTTGCAATATTGATGGTGTTCTGGTAACCATCTTGCTGGTGCGCTGCAGTTGCTGCCGTACCTGTGTCTTAGAGCTTTCCCGAGGGACGGGACTGTTTTCCTCGTTGCTCTTGGTGGTTTTGGTGAAATCAGCAGGTCACACAATGTTTTCCAGCTCGAAGAGCGGCACGAAAAGCTGAGGAATGGCATGGCCCAGCAGATTGTCTTTGAGACTTCCATAGATCAGAAGAGTGAGGAGGAGTGGCGGAAGAAGAGCTTCCCTGACCCGATCACGGAGTGCAAGCCCCCGCCGCCCGCACAGGAGTTCCAGACCGCGCGCCTCTTCCTCTCTCACTTCGGGTTCCTCTCGCTCGAGGCATTGAAGGTGATCTTTGTGGGCAGTGGGTGCATAAGCCATCACATTCACACTTGAAAATCATTGCCACGGCTGGAGTTGAGTTTTGGGGTGATTTTTGAAGATTTTCTGACCGTAACTGCCGTGGAGGTTCTGCTGCAGAGCTGGTTGTGCTGAAGCGGTTTAGTCCTACATAAACACTTGGGGGTACATAGTGGATGTAGAGGTTTCTTTTTTAAGTTGGAATAAGAATTTATAGAGATGATCCATATTCTTAATTTGAAAATCTGCCTCTTAATCTGTGGATTCTCCTTTTATTTGTTGCTTTTCCTTCCAGAAAGCTGTCAACAAAAGTAGATGATTGTTTGCAAAAATGATGTCTGAAAGTGCTCAATATTTTCCATATTGTATTTAGGTTAATATGAAATTGCACATGTGACTTGGTGCATAGCTGTGATGTTTTGAAAGCATCTGCTGCTTTTGTTGTGTGCTCTTGTAAAGCAAAACATGATATCTGTTTCACTGGCAAAACGCAGTTTTTATTTAATGAGAGTAGAATGCAACAAATTGTCAACCTGTTATGCTTGCTGTTACTCATTTACTGTAACAGGATTGCATCAGAAATTTGTGAATGATTTTGCTCTTAGAAAAGGGAAATGGTCTTTTTGTATTTTAATGGATTGCTATTCCAGCCGCAAAGACCTTTCAGTTAAGAAAGTTTTTTTTTACGCTGATGAACTCTGTCTGTTGAACAGGAACCTGCTAACAGTCGTCTACCTCCTCACCTGATTGCACTTGACTCTGCTCTTCCTGGGTTTTTTGATGACCTTGGCTACTTGGATTTACTACCTTGTCGTCCTTTTGATACTGTTTTCATTTTCTACATGAAGGCAGGCCAGAAAACGAGCCAGGAGGTGAGTGAAAGTGTAGGGTGCCAGCTAGTCTATATTGTCTTGCTTCTAGTAATTTTCAAGTGAGTAAAGCATCCCTGCTAGTGATTGGAGTGCCAGAACCAGTGTGAGCTACAAGTCACTGCATACCCTCTTCATCTGTAGGCTGAAGTACATTGCTCACATTTAGGATTATTGTAACACTTTTAATATTTTTTTAAAAAATATAAAATATATATGAAAATATTAATAGTATTTTTATTATCTGTTCTGTCCTTATTGTCCTTATTTGTAGAGTTCAGAGATTCAGATCAGAAAAGCATTTCAGCTTTGTTGGCTCAGCTTGCAGGAAAGGTTGCAGTTTGTTCCAGCAGTGTGCAATGTCAAGGTAGTTTGGTTTCATTCTAATGTTAAACACATCTTAAAGGAAAAACTTTCTGCAAGTAGGAAAGTATTATTGCTTTGTAAGTCCTTACATTTTTACTATTTAGATTCAAAGGCAATTAGGTTAATCAGGTTAATTTGTGCAAATCTAAATTGTGACTTCTTTGCGACCTATAAACTTGCTAAGAGGGTTTGTGGGCTCATTAGAGAAGGGTGTTTCTCTAGTACCTTCTCATTCCATTCAGAATTCTCGTAGTCAAGAGTGGAAGCTGACTTCCATAATAAATCATGACGCCACCTCCTTGTGTCGCTGTGCATGCACAGTGGACAGAACACTGCAGCACCTTCTACTTATGTGTGGGACACAAATCATTTCCTGAAACCAGGATCGTGCTGTTTGTGAGTGTTCCAGCTGAAGTTCAGAGTAGCCAGTACAAAGTGCTTTCCTCTGCTAAGTCAGCTATGAAACAAGACAGTAGGTTTGCCTTCGAGCTGAGAATGCTCTTGCTGAGCTGGCAGAATGTTTATATGCTGCTGTGGAGCTCTCATGTCTTCTAAAGCACACTTACCCAGTCTTGTTCTGACACACAGCTCTGACTTCAGCGTGCTCAGCGATGAGGGTTAGTGGTGATATTTCAGGGCAGTGTGTGCTGTCGCTGCTGAACTCTGTGCGAGGCTCTGGGATGGCGTGTCAGGACCACGTGGCTACAGAGCCTCCAGCCTGGAAGCTTTTCTTCCAATGCCCATCCCTGCGGTTTCTTCTTTGGAGGGGCCTGTATCCTGGTGTTCTGCCCCTGCACAAACCAAAATCATTGATGCTCCTGCCCCAGAACAAATTCCTGCGTGGCCCAGAAAGGATGGATGCGTTGTCTGCTCCACCAACCCCAGGGGTTCTGGTACCCAAATCAAAAATCACCCATGGCCCTGTGTGCTGTTTGGTGAAGGGCTCAACTCTCACTTGGCCATAATGAGATAAAAATTGCCATCAGATGGGGAAACATCCCAGATGTCTGTCAGAAGTAGGCTTAAGGTTTAAAGTGAACAGTACAGTGTGATGTGTGATTAAAGTGCACGCTCAGTCCTGCTGAGATTTTGGAAAATAGGTTTCATAATTTAATGTGCCGTGACACCTGCCCTCTAAATTGCTGTATGTCATGTACAGGTGAGTAGTGAGGAAAATACTTTTCTCCTCGAATTTCACCTCAGTTTAATAGTGAAAATTGTCCAGAAAACCCTTGTGTTACCTTTGGTACTCATGCAGATTCTGCACTGAACACTCTGTGTTTTGTTCCTGATGAGTGGCTGAGTCTCAAAATTTGCCATTTCCAGCAGTTTGATTCACTGTTTTACAGGCTTTGAAAATGCTAGCAGATAGTCAAGTTGATTGGATAGGACATGGCCAAGCAGGATAGAAGGGTGCTGGGCAGCAGGGAGTTGTGTCCATGGAGAAAGTCTGGGGTTCCAGGCTTGTTTTGTACAAGCAATTGCATTTGGGCGAAAGCGTGTTGGTGACAAAAAATGTTAATTAAAAAGCTGGGCAGGAAGAGACTTGTTTCCTGCTCCTCTGCCAACATGGTTGCTGCTGGTTGTTTCAGATCCTGAAGAACATGGAGTCTTCCAGAATTGTTCAGCCCCACTTCCTGGAGTTTTTGTTGTCTCTTGGCTGGTCTGTTGATGTTGGGAAGCATCCTGGGTGGACTGGTCATGTCTCAACAAGCTGGTCAATCAACAGCTGCAATAGTGATGAAGAGGGACCTGAACAAGGTAAGATGTAGTAAATGCTATAATATTAAATTAAAATGTTTAGGTTCCTTTAGAAGACAGTTTAAATTTTCTTTCTCCTTGTCTGAACACTGGCTTTTTTTTTTTTTTTTATAAATACTGATGTTTACTAGAAAGAAATGTGTAAACATCTGTATGTTGTTGAGAGGAAGTAGACTCAGCAAGAAATACCTCCAGGCTGTATTTTTAGCAGAGTTGATGAGTCTTTATTGTATTATCCCAAACCACTGTTCAGGTGAAATTGGTTGCAGATTGTGCTGTGTACTGGCAAATAGGCTTGAAATACTATGTGATTAGTGTTCTGTAAGTAGATTAAAATGGGATATTGACTCAAAAGTTAGCCTTGTAGTTGTGCTTGGTAGGAAGGAATGAAAACAAGCTGCTGTTTGTAGGTCCCAGAAGTTGGAGGCCACATACAGCTCCTCTGTCCTGCTTCACTGGCTCTGCTGTTTTCCACTGGAGCAGCTCCTCCCCTGGGCTTGTCATGCACCACCCTCTCCCCATTCTGTCACCCAGAATGATCCTCAGGGCAGTGAGTTGCTGTCCCAGGGTGGGAAAGTTCGAATTGGGTTAGCTTCTGCCCTGGACAACCTGATCAGATTCCCAGGAATTGATAGTGTCTGAGATGGTTTCAGTGTCACTGCTCTGAGGGCCAGGCCCGTTCTTGGTGACCTCCAGAGCTGCAGCCTCTGCTGGGGGCCACCCAAAGGCAGGGAACAGGCTGGTCCCACCTCCTTTGTTGTACTTGACCTTGTATTTGTATCAGGTGTGACACTGGTACAGCTGCAGGTGCTGAAGCAGCACTTGCTCTGCTGTCTCTTCACTGTGCCTTAGGAATGCCCTTCACCAGCTGAAGGCTCGTCCCTCCAGTTATGGAATAAAATGCAAACCATAGAAGGCCAGAAATGCTGGGGAGGGGTTAGAGAACAGGCATGGCCTTCTCTGAGCAGGTCAGGATGGGTTACAGAATGGCCAGGTCTGGGTTTAATTTTGCATTAATGCAGGGTCAGAATGTGCTCTCCTCAGAGGCAGAGCCCTCTCCCCTCCCTTGGCAGTGGATTTGTCGGTGTGACTGTGCAGAAGGCAGTGCCCTGAATTAGTGGGGGACCTGGTTTGATGTGGGCTTTTTAACTTGGACTTTTTTCAGCCATTTGAATGGGATCACAGACCACCAAATAGCTGAATTAATTCAACTAACTGGGGGAAGAAGGGACACAAAAGGCATTCAGAAATGCAAGGGAGGGAGGGCAGTTTACTGCTGATCTGGTTCTGCTGGGGAAGAGTCAGGAGCACAAGCCTGATGAGGAACGGCTGAGGGAGCTGGGGGGGACTCATCCTGGAGAAAAGGAGGCTCAGGGGGACCTTCTGATTCTCTACAACTCCCTGACAGGAGGGTGAAGCCAGGTCTAGTTCAGTCTCTTCTCCCAGGTAACAAGTGACAGGAAATGTCCTCAGGTTGTGAAGGGTTGTCCAGCCCTGGCACAGCTGCCTGGGGCAGTGGTGGAGTCACCATTCCTGGAGGGATTTCAAAGCCTTGTGGATGTGGCCCTTGGGGACATAGGTTAGAGGTGGGCTTGGCAGTGGTGAGTTGACAGCTGGACTTAATGATCTTGGAGATCTTTTCCAACCTGCATGATTCTGTGATTCTAGAATAGCTTGCAGTGAGTTGTGATGAAAATAATTTCCTAGGCATGTTTCCCTGCACACCCCCAAAAGCAAAGTTCTTAAACAGCCGGGTTTGGGTTGTGGTGCTGTTCCCTGGGAGCTGTGCACTGGAGATGTGGGAACATTTCCCTGATGGTGAAGCATGGCTTGGAGTCCTTGGTGTGCCTGTGGCCACTCCTCAGCGTGCTGAATTTCGCTGCTCCTGTGGCTTTGCTGAGGCAGCTATCCCAGGAACCCTTCTGGAAACTGGAACAGAGAAGTAATGCATTTCAAAGTCCTTGCTAGTCTTTCTGGAGGTGACATGAGGAAGGAAAAAAGGGGAGGGAGGTTCCTTCTGTATTTGAAGGCCTGTGTTGGCCAGCTGTGATGAGGAATCAGTGGGGGCTCAGAATGAGGAGCTTCCTTGCATGGATTGGAGACAGATCTTTCTCTAACACTTGACAGAGAAAATACTGAGGAGAGTCTGTAGAAGCTGAATTGAATTCTAGAATAGTATCAGACTGGAGTTACAAATGTTAGAATCCTTTGGGAATGGAATTACTAACTTGAATGATCCTGCTAGAGAGAATGCTCAGAAATAGATGGTAGGTATATTCTTGTGACAGATGTGCTGACTAGAGTACTAGGAAATAAGGAATCCAGTACATTAGAAGTGTGTTCAACATAAAGCCATTCCCAACCCAAAATGCCTTTTCCTTCAAAAAAGCAAAAACCTTTATCTGAGAAGGGTGGTTAGCCATGAGATGGGACTGTGAAATCCTTGAATTTTAAAATGCGATTTGCATGATTTTTTCTCATTGACTGCACCTTGTGCTTCCTTCTGGCTGAACTGTCCTTTTCTGTCCATTTCAGAGGATCTGGTTATCTCAGAAGATGTTGGGGCAAGTATCTTCAACGGGCAGAAGAAGGTGCTGTACTATGCAGATGCCCTGACAGAAATCGCCTTTGTTGTCCCGTCGCCGGTGGAGTCCCTGAGTAAGATCTCTGTACATGCTCTTCACAAAAATGAAACCAACATTTTTTGTTAGAGAGCTTTGCCAGAAACAAAACCTTAATAAGCTACCTAGTAGTGTGTTTAGCAAGACCATTGTCAGAAAGCTGTGGACTTTTAAATTACAGCATCCTAGTCCTTAGACTCCTTCCTGAGGTGGCACCTGTTCTGTGTCCCTCTCTCAGTGTGAGCCTCAGTAGATCCCAGGGCTGCACAGCAGTGTTGCTGTTGCCTGTGTGGTTCACCAGCAGCTGGTGATGTGTATTTTTTTCCCTTTCCTGCCAATGACTGCTCCTGCACGTGCACCACTGCTCTGCAGGAAAGCAGCACGTTTCATGGCATCCTTGACACACTAAAACTGATGTGCAAGAGTTGCCTGGAATAAAAGGGGTGTAGACACATGAGGAGGAGACTGTATTCCATAGAAAATTGCTGGGACAGTGGTGAATCCATGGGGGATGCTTTAATTGCAGTCTGTTTCTGGAATAATTGGCAGTTGTTGTCTCCTGACTCCTCTTCCTGTTTATGGGTGCTATAGTGACTTGGCCATACATCCATTTATATTTAGTTTCAAAAGCCTTACAACATTTTTTAGTTTCAAAATCTTACACATGATGGCAGTGAAGTTTTTTTGGCAGGAGAGTAGACAAACCTCTTTCTTCTGGCTTACAGCTGATTCACTGGAAAGCAGTGTCTCTGACCAGGAAAGTGACTCCAACATGGATCTGCTGCCAGGAATACTGAAGCAGCAGCCTCTGACACTTGAACTCTTCCCCAACCATACAGACAATCTTAATCCCTCACAGCGGGTAAGGCAAAACTTGCACTGAAAAATAACTTATTTTTTCTTTTTCTCTCAAGAAGCACAGAGGCAATGCTGCAGGATTTTCGATAGTATATGATTTGGTTTCCTGGGGTGTAGAGCTCCTTGTTCCTTGCCATTAGTCCTTGTCTGCTTTGGGCCAGAATTTGCAGCAACAGTAGGAGATTGCAAGATTACATTGCAAGTGTAAAACTTAAGCGTGCTTAGTAATACTCTGCATCCTGAAATGCGGGCAGGAAAAAGTATGTGCAGTATTTACAGAGTAATTAAGACACAAATCCATGCTTGGAAACAGGATGGATAGATGTGAACACTTTTCCTACCTGCCCAGTTTAAAACAGTGTGTCAGTTGTGTCTGAAGTACCAGATGTGAGGTTGCTTTTGCACTGTAACAGAGCAGAAAACCATGAACTGTTGTATCTGTAAGCAAAGGATTTACAACTGTTGATTGCCTGTTTAGAATTCGCTTCCAAATGTATATTTAGTTACTGATTTAAGGTCTTTGAGAACATTAGGAAAATTTTTTAACTGATGCAAGATTGAATATAAGTTTGTGTTGAATATAAGTAGAGTAGAAACCCAGACTGCAGTGGGTTCCAGCACCAGCTGCCCTGACTCAAGAGCTGGTAGAGGCTGTACCTGACTGGGATGTGCATGACTGGGGAGCAGCTGGGAAATAGTTGTTGGCTGCATTATTGGACTCATGGTGTTTGCAAATGTTACCCTTGTGTTCAAAACAGCTCAGTCCTACTTCCAGATCCAAGAGGACGCCTCAGGGCCGGACCATTCCACCGATGGGACCTGAAACCAAAGTGTACGTGGTCTGGGTGGAACGTTACGATGATATCGGTGCGTACGAGTTCTTACTGTTCCCTGAAGTAACTAGAGCAAAAACCGTTCCCTTCTTTTATCAAATGCTAGATCATGCAACCACAGACTGGTTTGGGTTGGAAGGGACCTTTAAAGGTCATTTAGTACAAGCCCCCTGCCATGGGCAGGGACACCTTCCACCAGCCCAGGTTGCTCCAAGCCCCGTCCAACCTGGCCTTGGACACTTCCAGGGATGGGGCAGCCACAGATTCTCTGGGCAACCTGTGCCAGGGCCTGCCCACCCTCACAATAAAAATAAATCCGTATTAATGCCTGTAACAACACTTCTAAGATTCTGAATCAGTTCTCTGATATTTGAATGGCAGTCTATGGGGTGTAGATGAATCAGTAGCATATGTAGGTCTGAAGTTCCCTTTATCCCTGGCAGTGCCTGTGAAATGCTGTCATGAACCTTCCTAAGCTCGGCACACAAGGCAGTGTGCCTCCCTGCTCCCCTCAGCTGCTGTCTCCTCAGAGTGAATGTGGTTTCCTTTAACAAAAATGGCTTCTGACACCTGCTGCTTCTGTGCTGAAGGGATCATCATCTTCTTTGCTTTTGAAACTCTCCATGTTCTCTCTCATAAGAGGGTTCATTTGTTCTGCACTCAGGGTGCCTGTTCCATGCTGTGCATCCCAGCTCCCTTCCCTGCCCTTGCTCAGGCAGGGTCCTGCTCCTCCTGCAGCTTCATGTTTCTTAGTTTGGTGTTTCCTCTCTGACTCTGGTTGTCTGGGGAGACCCAGCTTTGCCCATTGTGTTACAGCCATGGAGTGGCCATGGTGGGCAGCTGACTCTAGGTTTGAGGAGTCCTTTGTCCCCAAGAGCTTTTTGAGTGCTGGTTCCAAACCATGGCCTGGCCTCAGCCAGAGTCTCTCTGCACTGGCCTCGCTCACCAGTGTCTGCAACACAGACCAGTAATTACTGATGCTTTACTGTCTTTGATTTCTAATCCTGGTTCCCAGTCTGGCAGTAAGAGTGGACCTTAATTAAGCCCTTAGCTCCTTCCAGAGTAAAGCCAACAAGAGAGTGGGAGCAATCAAGAGGAAGCTTCCTGTGAAGGGTAAATGTAAATTCTCAGGAAGCCCACCTTGTCCACATCCCTCAGAGCCTTCCTGGGATCAGGAGACAGCAAGTTCTGCAGCATCATTTCCTTGTCCGGACATCGGCCCAGAGGGTGTTCCTTTGTCTTCAGGAGTCCCTCGCCCACTTCAGTTTCTAAACTGGTGTCCCTGACCCACTTCCTTCTTGGGTAGCAGCTAAAGCCAACTCACTGCAGAGGCAGCAACTGTGCTACACAGGCATGTTTCTGCTTGGCTGCTTCTTTCAGCAGCCGTAGGAATCTCCCAGAGTTCTGGGCCTGAAGCTGAAGAAATGAGTTTGTGAGCCTCAGTGAGAGTGGCAGTTGGATGGAGGGAGGGGGACCTCTTGGAAGTGGCTCCTAGCCCAGGGGCTTTGCCATATGCTCCTTATGTTCTTGGCTTTTGCCTTATGCTTCTTGTATATCTTAGAGTCTGGACAGTGGAAAAGCTGTCACTTTGTAGTCAAGGGTATAACCCCAGTGCCAGCTGCCTGCCCTGCCTCTTGCTCCGTCTCAGGGTGTTTCCATGGCTCCCCACGCTCTCCCTCTCTTGCTCCAGCTGTTGAGTACCCTTAGCAGCACCACTCTCATGGCAAAATCTGGCTTTGGACCTTAGACTCTTTCTGTGGAAGCGCTGTCCTGCTGCTCAGACTGTCCTTTTGTGAAGGACCCTCAACATCTCTCACCCCAACGAGGTGATGGGAAGTGCTAAATCCCTTTCCAGGCATTCAGGTTCTTAACTTCCTCCTCCTGCACCTTCATTATCCAGCGTGGCAGCAGAGTTATGGTTATACTTGTAGGTTATGGTGGGGATCCACGGAGCTTGGATTTGAGGAAGGATACTGTGTGTGGGGGAGCAGGGCTCAAGGGAACTGTAGGTGTGAGTGGTGGCATTGTTTGACCCTCTTAGCACTGTTCTTGAGGCTGATTACTTGTGGATGGGTGGAGATGCTGCGAAAAATAATTTGAAAGCTGTTCTTGTGATTGCAGTAGCTCATCTCGTTCCTGCTTTCAGAGTTCCTCCAGAGATTTTGACCTTTGCATTGAGAGAATGGAGGATCTGGGACTCCTCTGAGTGCAGGTGGCTGAGGTGTGTCTGTGCCCTCCAATGAATGCTTAAACTTAAAAACAAGGATGCTACCATGCAAGAACATCCATGGTATAAATGCTTGAGGGCTGTGTGGTTTTGACTG
The DNA here is from genome assembly GCF_003031625.1 of Empidonax traillii. Lineage (NCBI taxonomy): Eukaryota > Metazoa > Chordata > Aves > Passeriformes > Tyrannidae > Empidonax > Empidonax traillii. The sequence goes on along the minus strand of NW_020956271.1, from coordinate 118,389 downwards.
GTGATAAATAATTTTTCCCTGCACACACAAGAAACCTGGAGTAGATAAACTTTATTTGGTGCATCCTGTTCTTACAGAAAACTTCCCCCTCCCTGATCTGGTGTCTGAGACAAGCACTGGTGTGGAAACCACAGCCAACAGTAGCACTTCCCTGAGGTAAGACTGCTCTTATTTTCATTATTTTTCTTGATTCCTCAGTGGACTTTTCTGGTGGAAAACATGAAAGAGCTTTTCATATCACTGTGGATAAAACATAAATTAGGGAGCAGAAAATGTGTTGTTTTATCTGAGTCTGTGATGAGCCTCCCTCCTGATTCCCTCCCTGGTGAGGTGGTTAGTGCTGTGTACACACTGTGCCCGGGCTGCAGGGCTCTCCAGCCTGTGGAGACAGCAGATCACAGGCACTCTACCACTGATGGGGCCTTCCTAAGGTCCAGAGCATACCCCAGGATCCTGCTGCCTTAGCCACGAGGCATTTTTTACCTTGAGCACTTAAAGTGGACGTTTTTCTTCTACAGATTAATTGAAACAGTGCTGTAAAACCGATTTAACAGTTGTGGTTTTTTCCTTAAGATCTACCATTCCTGAGAAGGAAGTTCCTGTGATCTTCATCCATCCTTTAAACACTGGCTTATTCAGGATAAAACTACAAGGAGCAACCGGGAAATTCAACATGGTCATCCCACTGGTGGATGGAATGATAGTCAGTAGGAGAGCTCTTGGTAAGCTAAAGGGTTTTAGGAAGGCTCATGTATTTCTTTTATTTCTTTTTAATAATAATATGTCTGCAAAATACACGGTCTGGAATCTTTCCTTGGAAAAGGTGTTGGCCGTGGCAGGACAAACAAAAGCCGGGGTTGCTGCGGCAGCGGCGGGAGCAGAACAGCAGAGGGAGCAGGTGGACAGTGCTTGGCTCCCAGCACGGCCCGAGAGGGGCCGCGATTGCAACGGGGCCTCTTGTTCATGAGGGAGAGATCCCAGAGGTGACCCTGCTGTTTGCACCGAGAACCACGGTGTGAGTGCTTGACTGTGCTGCCGTGCTCAGCAGGAGCCAAGCAGGGGTTAAAACCACAGCAACTGAAGATTTTCCGATGTGTTCAGTAAAAATGCCATGCAGGCATCTGTTAACAGGGTGTGTGTCCTCTGCCCTTTCCTCTGTTCCTGGATGGATTGATGGATCTATCTTGGTATTGATGCCACTTAGCTTCAGCAACTGGAAATCTCACCCAGTGAGAGCAGTTCACGGGGCAGAGCAACATGAAGAGCATTACAGTACCTGTACCTGGCCATAAAACTGCTTTGTAGGAGATGACTTTCAGGTTCTGGGGTTTGCATGCTTAATTCAGCACTGGGGAAATTAAAGCCTGACTGAACCCTAAATAACATTTATGAATTCAGCTGATGGCAGTGGCTTTTACTGAAAAAGAATCAGATATGTTTTCCTGGAGTAGGGTTTGTTTTCAGCTGCATCATTGACTGTTAATATAGTGACAGTTCAGCAGCTGTGATTTGTATGCAGTCAGAAATTAAGTCCTCTAAATAAGGAAGACTGGTTTAGCCTGTCAGAAAGAGCTTGTGAAATAGCAAAGGGGGTAAGGGACACTTCCTTCCTTAGAGGCATAGGAATTTCATTTCAAAATAAAATAAGAGAAAGTTCACTGCCAGTTTTGGCCAAATGCTACTGCTTCTGTTCCCCACCTCCTCCTTCCTCCACATCCACAGTGTGAGTTACAGAGGGGTGAGAGCAGTGGCAAGGCAGTGAAGGCAAGAGAGACCAGTTCCAACCACAACCCAGCAGGTCTTTCCTCATCCCCTTTCCAAGTGGGAGACCACAATTCCTACTGGAAAAAAGTACTGGCAGGCACCTGTTTCATTCTCAGGGCTCCCCTGGCATTACCTGGGGTGACCTCAGGGCCCCCTGAACTCTGATGTCCCCGTGTGGCGTGGCCAGGGCTGTGGCACCGTGACTTTTATATTGCCTGCCCTGGATCCTTTGCCCTCTCTTCCCAAGGGTGCTGTTACAGCTGCTTGGCCCTGGCAGAGCTGAGAAATCCTTCTGCTCCTCCTCCAGCCAGTTTTGGGTACCACTGAGTCAGTGCTTGTTTCTTTTTCCCAGTGAAGGTCCTTGCAGGCCGAGGGTCTGTGACTCTGCTGTCCCCTGTTGATGGAGAACAGCTCTTGACCTGGTGGTGCTGAACATCTCCCCTGGGTTTAGATGGGACAGACCCCAGAACTGTGTGTAGCTGGGAAGCCAGCGAAGGGGCACAGGCCTGAACTGAAACTTGATTCGTATGTTATTTCTTTTTCAGGTTTTTTAGTGAGGCAGACAGTGATAAATATTTGTCGGAGAAAGAGGCTGGAAAGTGATTCCTACAACCCCCCCCACGTCCGCCGAAAACAGAAAATAGCAGATATTGTCAATAAATACCGGAACAGGCAGCTGGAGCCGGAGTTTTATACCTCACTTTTCCAGGAGGTTGGGCTCAAGAACTGCAACCCCTAGGTCACTATCCTTCCAGGACAATTAGATCAGAGCTTGGTGGCTACACTAATGAAAACAGTTAAATAACAACAACAAATTTCCTCAGCCCTCTGGAATTCAGGAAATCATGTTCTAGCACAAGTCAGCAGATACCATGTGGGAGGAATGAGAAATGAATCCAAAACATTGCAGTTGGGATATTGACTTAATTCACCTACCCTCAAAAGATTACTGAATTCCAGTCTTCCTGGATGCTAGCAACGTAATCTCTTCACCCAGTCATCCATTCCAGACTAATTAGGAACTGTAGGTGTCTCACTCTGAGGGGAAAACAATCAAAGTAAAGCCATCTCTGCATATGAGGATGGAAAACAGAATCCAAACAAACCTGCCATCAAACACCTCGCTGCACCCACGTGTCCAAGGGGAAGGGAGCAGGATCTCTCCTTGGGGGAGAAGTCTGTTTCAGAGCATTAACCATCTCTGCAAGAACTTCTAAGACACGTTCAGTCCCCCTTCAGCACTCAACAGAAGATCCTTCACTGCTTGCAATCCATTTGTGTACCAAAAGCAAGAAGAGGAAGATTGCTTGGAAATGCCAGGCCCTGAAATCCAAAGCCCAGATGCTGTATGTGGCCATTCCCTCCAGTCCATCTGCATGAGATTTGTCCTGCTGACAGCAACCACCACCTGAAATTAACTGACTTTCCAACGGGAGTTGGTACTGGATAGAAGCTTTTGGTTATATAAAAGCAAGGTTGTGACTTTCAGGTCTGTTGCAAAATGTCACATTTAATTTCAGTAGCTTGATTTTTATTTTTTTTTTAATTTTTTTTTTTATGCAACTACTTAATTTATTTTGAAGTGTCTGTATCACCTACTCACCATTTCCATAAAAAGTATAAACATCACTTGCCTTCCTTCCATTGGATTGAAATCTGAGATTCCGGGGCTGCCTCCTCCTTGTTATTTATAGCACGAGCAGTTTTCGCAGCTTCTACAACACTTTTCAGAAGCTCCTGTTAAACAGACTAAAACAACTTGAAAAGAAAATTCAAGAATTCTTCTTTTTCCCCATTAACTGCAACTCCTTTGGAGTTCAAACTTCCCATTGTTTTGAGTCTCCCGTACGTTCCCACACTCGGCTCCCCTTGCGCTGGGTCAGCAGTTTGCATTTTCAGCCCCTGGATTTGTCGTGTTCAGGACTCGGAGGATGTGCTGGGAAAAGGTGTTTGCAGCTACGGGTGTGGCACTGGCAGCCTCAGAGGTGCCCTGGGCGCTGGCAGCCCTGGGAGCACCCTCCTTCTGCCGGTGCATCCCAGCCAGGGTGGCAGCAGTGGATCGTGGCAGGCGCTCCTGGGGAGGTGCAGCCTCTGGTCCCTGGCAGCAGCAAAGGTCCTTACCCTGCCAGCACCGGGAAGTGGAAGAGGATGACTGAGAGCAGGAACGGGGGGAGCTCCTCGCATCATTTCAACAGTGGTTTTATTAGCCATGCTGTGCGTTGCAGTAATACCTGTGGGGCACTGAATTTTGATGTTTCAGAGTTACTTTTTGCAACAGTTCTGACCTGAAGCAGTCTTAATTGTTTCATTAGCTGCCAAGGACAGACCTTGCTCCTGGCTTTCCCTGTGCTTTTTCACAAAGAGATCATGGAAACACAGGCCCCTAAAAATATATGGGAAAGGGCTTTCAGGTTGTCAGCCAAGCAGGTTTTAGGCAATGTGTGCTTGTTGCAGGAGACAAGTGCACTGACTTCTCAACTCAGGAGCTCTAATTTGATCCAGATGAATCAAAAGTGAAAACATGAAACCACCCAAAGAAAACTCCTGCAGCAGGAAGCAGGCTGCGTGCTGCCCCGCTGGCACATGGCAGGAGGAGCCCCGAGGCAGCATTGGGGTGCACTGGCCAAGCTGTGCAGGGAGCCTTGGACAGCCTCGTTCCTCTGCCAGGCTCCTGCCAGCAGCAGTTTAATGCACAGACACCAAATTTACCCACACTCTGTCTGTACCCCTTGGATGCAGTTAATGGCCAAACACACTTTAGTCCACTGGTTTGAAAGGCATGAGCGATGCATGTTGTGTAAACATCCTGAGCAACCCCCTGTCTGCACAGCAATAGCATAACAGCAGCCCCCTCCTCAGCAGAGTGTGACAGTCCTGCTGCTGCACTGAGCTGCACCACGTGCTGCTGGCAGGATGCAGGCAGGAACGCAGAGAGGGGCATTTGGGGAAACCCTGAGGGAGTTCTGGCAAGTCAAAGATTGCCAACTGGATTGCCTGAGGATTTGCTTTTTAAAGAAGGCCTGTGCTTGGCTGGAGGGTCGTCTTCAGTCTGTTTCCATGTTTGTATGAGGTGTGGGGTTGGCACCCACGGGAGCAGTAACAGCCAGGAGAGCAATGGGACTTGGCAGAGTCTGCAAAGGAGGGAACTAGGGGACAGGCCTTTAGACCCTCTGTCAGATGAGATGGAGAACCAGCTGGGGAGCAGGTCACAGGCTGGCACTGGGGCCTGGCTGTAAGTGGGGGGATTTACCCTCTGGAAAGGTGAACCTTCTTCAGAGTCCCAGTGCAGCATGAAAACACTGGGATGCAGGAATGCGCTGCCATCCCCCGGGGTTGGGTGCTGGTGGCAGCAGTGGGCACCCCGGGCAGAGCTGTGCCACTGGAGGGTGCCTGCAGGGACTGTCCCTCCTTCTCCTGTGTGTGTGGAGCTCTCAGGTTCATAACAAAATGCATGCCACCAATTTGGGAATTCTATCCATCCGCTGTTGACGTCTGGCCGCTCTAGCTCGTCCAGGGTACAGCCTTGAGTTTTCCCCATAAAGTGTCAGAGCAAATGAGGTTTTATTTCCGTGGTGTTTGCAAGTTAGTCAGGAATCCAGAGGGATTTTTTACATCACAAACTGCTGCAGGGGGGTTTGATTTAATGCTTGATTGATCTGAGTCAGTGTCCCTGTCCATCAGAGGTGACAAACACTGACCCCCTCACTGACCTGCGTGCAGGTGGCACTGAGCTGCAAGTGTTCCACAATAACCAAATTGAGACTTTCTCTTTTCATCAAACCTTTCCATTTGGGGTGGTAATTCTGTTTGAACAGAGCAGGAGGGGTGACCACCATCACCTTGTTAAGCAGTTTTGAAATTGCAGACATTTTAGTTCCTTAATAGAGATTTTTTTAAAAGAAAAGCATTTTTTTTAAAGCTAATTTTAAGAAGGCATTAGAACCTTACAGCAGGCAGGAGAAGGGGAGGACGGTGCCCGTGGAAATTTGGGTGTCTGGGTAGGGGCGTGTGCGAGGCCGTGGGGAGGAGCAGCCCTGGCCGCCCCTGGGCTCGGTGCTGGGTTCTCCACAGGTCACGGCGCTTCCTTCCACAAGGTTCTGAGTGCCCAGGAAGAGGAGAGAACCAAATTTCAGCCTCACGGACAAATTTTATGCTATTCCATGATTGTGTAATTGAGTGATGTCTCCGAAGGCAAACACAGCCCTTTTCCCCACGGGTTTAGCAGGAGCAATTAGAAGTGAGAACGCCAGATATCATGTGCTTCAATCATAGACAATTTGTATGAATACCTGTATGTTGCCAAGACATGAACTTTTTGTTCTTATTGTATTTTTCTGTAAATATTCCTGGCGCTAAGTTGTAAAGTAAAGGCAAAATGTAAATATGAAGATGTGAACTATGTTCCCTTGTCTCTAGTACTTTATCTCTTATTTGTTTAGGGAAGGCACACAAAGGCTTGTTTGTATTTATGCCAATTCTTTGTCCAGGAGAAACACATCAAATATTGAATGTAACACAGTTAGTCCAATAAATTTTAAAGATTCTTATCTAGTACCTTTGCACTAGTCAATCTTTAGTATTTTCAAAGCTTTGGTTGAAATTCTCCAGAGCTGTTTCCCAGGGCAGTAGCAGACAGAGGCAGCAGAACTGCACACCCTCTGCACCGCAGCAGCTCTGGGAACAGCACACTGGCTTCTAGGGAAGGAAATCACACGGCATCTCAACAGCACGGGGAATGAGAATGTGGAAAAACAGCTGTTGAAGGGAGATGGATGGTCCTGCAGTGCCAGTGTTCTCTGGTCACTTCCCATCTCGGGTGTGGGCCCCCAGCTGCTCCAGGCACCCGCCAGCAGGACAGGGAAGCTGCAGGGATAGGACCACGCGCTCCAGGTGTGGCATGGAGTCCTGTGAGTGTGAGGGATGGCTCTGCTGTCCAGGCAGATGGGAGAGAAGGGCTGGGACTTCCCAGGTTTGGATTTGGAGAGGAGCTGGGCAGCAGGGAGAGAGGGCGATGTGCCCAGTGAGCCCTGGGGAACTGGGATGGCTGCAGGAGGCCTGGGGAAGAGAGTGGGTTTGTCAGTGCCATCCAGCCAGGTCCCCGTGGACCCTCTCTGAGCTCCCCATGGGGGAATGAGGAGGAGCCTGTCTGTGTTTCTGTGCTTCCTGCTGCAGTGCAGGGGCTGGTTCCCTGGCAGGGGCCCTGCAGTGTCCCTGTGATTCCACCTTTGCAGCCGCTCTGGTGCCTTTCCTAAGGTGCCCCCACCTTGATGTACCCGAGGGCTGGAACAAAAACACTGAACTGACCGTTCCAGAAACCTCAAGCCAGGATATGTGAACGGCTGTTTTCCTTCTGGCTCCATCTTTGGTAACTTCAGCTGGTGCCACCTGCCCCAGCTCCTCACCACGGTGCTTCAGGGAAGGTTAGGGCAGGTCCCACACTGATCTCTGAAGAATCACAGAAGTGAGCAATAAATAGTTACATATCTCCCTTCACCATCCCACAGTGCATGGCCAGGGGCAGGAAGGGTATTCTGGGGTAGGTGTTGGAGCCTGATGCTTTCTTCTTCCCTACAAAGGAAGCAAAAGGCCCCAGCAGAGCAGCCCAGCCCTCTCCCAGGGGCTGGGGGCCCTCGGCTGTTCCTGCCCTGTGTCCTGCCCACTCGTGCAGGCTTCTTGCTCACAGGGGGCTTCTGCACCTTGCTCTTCCAGTGGCTTTTCCACAGCTTTCATTTTGCCGAGTGCAGGTTCTGGCCATGCCGGAGCTGGGCAGGGCACAGCTCTTCACTGGATGTGTGCTCCTCCTCCAGGCAAAGGAAAGAACTTCCCTTTGCTGCAGCTCTCCTAACACAAGTTTTCAGCCCAAAGTGGACGGGCTCTTTGTCCCTGGCACAATGAAGTGCAGGCAGTCTGGTGGCAGGACCCCGAGTGGCCCAGCTCCCTCCTGCCACACGCTGCACTTGGGTGCCACGGACTCATCCTGCCCCGGTGCTGGTCACCCCGAGCTGCTGCCAGCCCCCCTCTCCTTCCCCCAGTTTTACTGATAGATCTGACAGCCTGAGCATTGGGTGCATCCCCCCTTCCCGAGCTGTGCCAGTGGCTTGGGGACACCCCCAGCTCTGGAGCCCAACCCAGCACCCCTGGGGTGCCCCCGGGGTCACAGCAGCCCCTGAACCCTGCTGTGGGAGTGGGATGGCATCCTCAGACCCTCAGACCATGTGGCAGCCCCAGAGGTGGCCTTGGGGGATCTCCCAGCAGGACCAGGGACTGGGCAGGGGTCTGAGGGCACCTCCTGGTCTGGGGCCCTTGGGAGGAGGGATGTTGTGGAGGGATCGGTCACTGCTCAGCTGTTGTGGGAGAATGGAAATCCCACCTCAGGGATTGGACTGGAAGTGCCTCTCCATCAGCCGAGCCTGTGGAATGGGCAGTGTTTGGCACAGGGGGCTGTGTGGCTGCACAGTGGGGAACAAGCTCAGCTGCGAGCCCGGCAGCTCAAAGGCTCCAGTGGCTCCTGAGCCTCAGCTCGGGCAGAGGGCCCGGCTGGAGCAGCCCCAGAGCAGCCCCAGAGCTGCTGGGTTTGTGTGGAAGGTCCCCCGTGCCCACTGGGTGTTCAGTGCCGAGACTGTGTGTGGAGTCACAGAACCATTGTAGTGCACCTGGGGTTGTTTGGGAGGCACCACCAGGTACTGCTGTGAGAACGGAGTAACAAATCCAGGGATGAGGCGAGAGTGGCCGCAGCTGGAGCAGCCCAGCAATGGTTGATCTCACCCCCTGCCACAGCCAGAAATCAGAATTAACCCCACGCCCAGTCCGGGCAAGCAAAGGGGCTGGTAGGGGGGTGTAGAGGAGATGTCTCTTCCCCAGCACCCTCCGTCATCTTCATCAGCTCAGTTCCTATAAACTTCCTGAGGAAGCAGGAGCAGCACCGCACACCAACACCCGAGACACCCGCTCTTCCTGCTGCAGGACGGCTGGTTCTGACCACAAATGAAGCAAATTGCATTGCAGATCATTTTCCAGGGTGAAATGTAATTTAGTTACTGCTTTAAACTGAGAAAATATTATTTGGCTGCTGGCCACAAACACACGTCTGTCAGGAGGGGGAGGAGGCTGAAGGTGGAGCTGGGCTGAGCTGTGGCCGGTGGATCCTCCAGCACACTCACTGTCCCCAGGCCAGGCAGGTGTGTCCCTGGGCTGTGCTGCTCCTTCCAGAGCATCCCTGGGCCATATCAGCGTCCCCGGTGTCCCTGGGCCACATCACTGCCACTGGGATGTGCCTGGGCTGTGCTGGTGACACCAGGCTGCCCAGCGGCCACATTGGCCGGGAACCCCAGGGCTGTAGAGGCCACTGGGGCATCCCGGGGTGTGGGTCGGGTCATCTCCGTGCCAACATCACAGCCTCACAGAGGAGGGCAGCGTGGTGCTGAGGCAACCGGGCACAGCCCGGGGGACTCAGCTCTGGCTTTTGGCTTCGCGTGCTGCTTTGGGAATCCCTCTCCTTTCCACTGAGGCTCCAGGAGCTGTGAGCAGCACTCGGGGCACGGCAGCAGCCACAGGAGCGGGCTGGAGGCTCAGCGGGGTGCAGGTGAGGTTTAAACTGCTCTTTCTGCTTCCTGCGAGAGCCATGAGATTTTCTGTTTTCTTGTATTTATTTTTATAAACTATATTTTATATTACTACATTAATATTAACAAACATTGCATTTATTATAGTTCTGCTGTACCAAAAGCGCCCACCCTGCCCGTGGGTCCCAGCTGACACCGCTCGGCTCCGGGCTCACACCCGGGATAACCCCAGAGGTGTTCCTGGGAAGGCAGGGATGGGCCAGGCCCCGGCGCTGGTGCCGGTGGGACGGGAGGAGCCGCAGGCACCGCATCAGCAGCTCTGCCGGCCCTGGGGGGACAGGTCGGGTGGTGACCCCCCCGCCTCCTGCAGGGCAGAGCCCGAGCAGAGCAGGGGTGTCCCGGAGGGGCCGCGGCTGTGGGGACAGCACGTGGGGCCGACGGGCAGTGCCACAGGGGGCCTGTGCTCCCTCCTCACCGTGTCTCAGCCCCCACCCCAAACTGGGTTTTGAATTCCCCAGCACAGCCCCCTTGCCAGCGTGCCCACCGCCCACACCCTGGCACATCCCCGCGGGAACCCCCCAGCACGTGCCCTTCTGGGGTCCCACAGCCCCCCCAGACTGTGGTGGGCCCCGGGGGGTCTGTGGGTGCTGTGCTGGGTTTCCCCTGCCTGGGACCTCCTGCCCAGGCCCGGGGGCTCTGCGGGCACGGGCAGAGGGCTGGGAGGGCCGGGGGGACTCCCCTTAGTGCTCCAGCCCCTGCCCCGACAGGGGCATCCCCTGTTCCTCCAGGCAGGGCTGAGGGCCAAGTGCCCTCGTGCTCCCACAGCAGCCCCCGACAGAAGCCCATTTGATGACACTATTAAATGATTCAGTGCATTTTCTGCCTCTTAAAATACTTAATATATGTGCCCGTGTGATTCATTATTATTATTATTATCTAATAAAAGATTATCTGACTCACTTTCATGTTTTTTCCAATTACAAATTGAAATTGTTCCCACTCTGACCTTGCAGCTGCTGGATTTTCTAAAATTAGCCATAATGATGCATTTTACTAAGATAATTAATTAGCTAAACTGAGAAAATTGAGTAGTAGAACTGCTTCACATGCTGCTAATTATCTTTTATTATGTCATCTTTACATGCAAATAAAGAAATATTGTGATTATTTTAAATACTGTTTTCATTAGCTAATTCACTCATTAGTGCAGCGACGGCTCCGTCTTCCCCGGCTGCAGGAGCCTGTGGGGACTTGCTGCTGATCAACTGCAGGACTCTGCCTTTCAGGTTGAGAAAATTGAGTTACAGCCCAAATTAGGTTTATTTTGTCAATTTGTTTTAACAGCAGCGATGGGCAGCAGGCAGGAGGGGTCAGGGGTGTTGGGAGAGCTGGAGGCACCCAGAGCTCCTGCTGAAAGTTGGGGGATCCCTGGTGCTGGGAGCGTGTGAGGTTGGGGTGCTGCCCCCCAGACTCCTCTTCCCCAGGGGCCCTCCTTTTTCAGGATGTGTCCTGTGATCCCAAGCTCCCTTCCAGCCATCCCAGAGCACACAGAGCTACTCCTGGTTCCCTGTGGGAGTCCAGGAGCAGTTGGGTTGACACCGCTCATGGTGCTGCACAGAAACTCTTCCTGTCAGACACTCCACGTGGCCGTGGGTGCTCCAGGGCAGCAGCACCAGTACCGTGGGAGCCCCAGAACCTCCCCCTTCCATGGGGGTTTCCTTCCCCAAGAGCGGGTGGTCGGCAGGAGCCAGGCCGGGGTGCTGAGAGCCCCCAGCGCTCCCCAGGGCCTGCAGGTCGTGCTGATCCAGGCAGGATCAGGCCACAGGCAGGAACTGCTGCATTTGGGGATCCCAGGCCACACTTGCATCGCCCACCAAGAGCTCCTGGAGCTCCCTCCCAACTCCCCCCTGGCTCCTGGGCTGGGCTGGTGGGTGCTCTGTGCTCCCGGCATCGGCTCTGCCGCCCAGATCCCTTCCCTGGACGAGGCACAAAGGGCCAGGGGGTGCACGTTGCTCCCTCCAGGCTTTTGCTCAGACATCCCAGCTGTATTTACTCCTGTGGGGAATTCTGGGGGAGCCGCTCTCTGGGCAGGCAACTTTTCACAGCCCTGTAATACCCCGGGGGGGAGGAACAGGGATGAGCCCTGGCCACAGGGACACTTCCTTCTGGCTCGCTGGGCAGGATGAGCCTCATGCTGGGGACAGGGTGAAGGCAGCATGGCCAGGTGCCACAGGAGCCACTGGGCAGAGGGGTCACAGCGCCCTGTCCCCAACCCTGCAGGCACAGCCCGCTCCTCCCACTGCCCTTGCTGGGCACCAGCAGTGCCACAGAGAATGGGTCTGGCAATGCCCCTGCCCATGGCGGCAAAGGGACTGGGCTGAGGGAGGAGACAGTGGCAGTGCCAGCCCTGGGAGAGGATGAGGTGAGAGGGAACGGTGCATTCAGGGCCCTGGGGGCAGCGGGATGCAGGAGCAGGGCTGGGATACAGCAGGAACCAGGTGCCGGGCACAACCCCCACATGTTCCAGGTTGGAGTTCCTGGGCACCACGGGCACATTCTGGAGCTTGCCTGGCAGGATGGAGCCCTGGCACGTGCCAGGGGAATGGGGGCAGCCTGGCCCTGAGGTGGCTGCCTGCTCCCTGCCCTGGAACCACGGCTTTCTGCCTGGGAGTGCAGGCAGCTGAGCTATTCCAAAACCCCCACTCCCAATATTTGTCACCTTGAGGAGACTCCTGCCACGGCAGAGGCTTCATCCTGGGAGATGTGCAGCTGACTCCAACTGCACAGGTAACCTGTTCAGGTGCATGGTGACCACACACCACACAGAGCTGTGCAGAAGTGGGGGCAAGGAGCAGGCAAGAGCAGCAGAAGGGAATCACAACCACCGAGGATCTTTTCAGGAACTCTCCATCAGGAAACTGTGCATGCCCCATCCTGTTGCATCAGACATGAGGAATCCCCTCCCTGGGGAGGGCTGTAGGCATTCCCCTGCCAGCCTGAATGACCCAACTTTGTGTTTCGTGGGTTCCCACTCCCAATGAACCCAAACTGTGGCCGTTACTCTGACTGTGGACAGTGAAATTGCAATGACTGGATTCACTGGATCCACTATCGAATCTAGCCCTTTCCTTCTTTCTTTTCTTCATATATTTTCTTCATGATATTTTTAAACGTCTTTAGAAAAGAATAAAAACAGCTGCCTTCCGCCTTTCCTCTGCAACCAAATTGTTTTCAAATAAATTTGCCTAACATACACACCAGTCATTCAGTCTTACTTCACTCCAATTAACCCCAAGGGAACAAGATTGCCTCAGAGGTGGGTCATCACAAGCTCCTGGCCTGCCCCAGACCTCGAGTTTCTGCACTGGGGCTGAGCCCACCCAAGCAGGGTCAGCCCAGTCCCACAGCCCCACACACCTCCCTCCAGCTTCACCAGATCCCCCCGACCACTGGGCTGTCCTTATCGAGAGAGACCCTGCCTGGACAGAGAACTGAAATGATGACAAAGGAGATTTAACCAAAAAAACAAAGGGGAAAGCTGGGCACCCTGCTGGGAGAGGGAAATCCAAGATGTGGAGCAGAGTTTTCTCATCGCAGCTTGAAAGTGGCCATCAGGAGCACAGGGCTGCAGGTCCCAGGCAGGACAGGATGGGTTTCAGCCTTTGGTTTCACACTCCACAAGGGAAAGGAAAGACACAGCCCATCCCTGCACAGCCCTGCTTACTGACAGTGCTTACAGAACCACAGAATCACAGACTGGTTTGGGTGGGGAGGGACCTTGAAGGTCACTTAGTGCAAGCCCCTGCCATGGGCAGGGACACCTTCCACCAGCCCAGGTTGTTCCAAGCCCCATCCAACCTGGCCTTGGACACTTCCAGGGATGGGGCAGCCACAGCTTCCCTGGGCAACCTGTGCCAGGGCCTCACCACCCTTACAGGGAAGATTCTTCCCAAAATTCCATCTCACCCTGCCCTCTGGCAGTGGGAAGCCATTCCCCCTTGTCCTGTCCCTCTGTCTCTTGTCCAAAGTCCCTCCTCAGCTCTCTTGGAGCCCCTTTAGGCCCTGGAAAGGCCTCTCAGGTCTCCCTGGAGCCTTCTCTTCTCCAGGTGAACCCCCCCAGCTGTTCCAGCCTGGCTGCAGAGCAGAGGGCTCCAGCCCTTGGGGCATCTCTGTGAGTTCCTCTGGAATCGCTCCAGCAGCTCCAGATCTTTCTCATGTTGGGAGCTCTAGAGCTGGACCCAGCCCTGCAGGTGTGGCCTCACCTGAGCAGAGCAGAGAGGGAGGATCCCTTCCCTGCTGCCCAGGCTGTTGGGGACGCAGCCCAGGATGTGGTTGGTTTTCTGGGATGCAGACTGGGATGCCAGTGGACACTGCCTGCCAGCAGCATTTTTCCCTTGGGAATACCAGAGCTCTCCTGCCTTAAATCTCACATTCACCACAGGGATGACTCATGCTGCTGTTTCTGATAATTCCAGAATAATTCCAGGCTGGTTTGCCCTGGAGATGGAATTAGTTATTTGATCCAGAACCACCATGCACATCCATCCTCTGCATGATCCTTGCAAGTCTGGGGTCACTGGGCACAGGGACTGCCCAGAGTGGCTGTTTGCAACCCACGGACCCATCTCCATTCTGCAGAGACTTGTTGCAGCAAAGCCGTGCTGAGCTGTGTCTCGATGCTGGCAGGAGCCCAGCCCGGCAGCAGCAAGCTTTGCCAGGGAGGATAATGCACGATCTTCACATCAGACCAGGCCCCCCACCACCGCAAAAATACATTTCTTTGTAATTGTCTGTAATTAAGTAGCAATTCCATCCCTAAGCAGTTGTTGGCCGGTGGGATACTAAGTGACATTTTTGGCTGATGATTCCCATGAGAGGGGAGCAGGGGAACGGCTGGGGGCTCCTCCAAGGCTGGGACGGTGAAGGGGCAGCCGGGCTGGGGGATGGCTGGTGCCAGGCTGCCCCAGGACACGGGGCGTGACGGGGTGGGTGCTGCGTGTCCCGGGGACACCCGCTGACACCCCAGGGACAGCTCTGTGCTGACACCCCAGGGACAGCTGTGTGCTGACACCCCGGGGGTAGCTGTGTGCTGACACCCCGGGGGTAGCTGTGTGCTCACACCCCAGGGGTAGCTCTGTGCTGACACCCCGGGGGTAGCTGTGTGCTGACACCCCAGGGACAGCTCTGTGCTGACACCCCAGGGACAGCTCTGTGCTGACACCCCAGGGGTAGCTGTGTGCTGACACCCCAGGGACAGCTGTGTGCTGACACCCCAGGGGTAGCTGTGTGCTGACACCCCGGGGGTAGCTGTGTGCTGACACCCCAGGCACAGCCACTGCCCCGCAGGCGGATCTGGGGATGCCGTGCGTTCCCAGTCCAGCCCTGAGAGGGCACCAGTGCCAAGGCCAAGGCCACAGGCAGTGCCGGTCGGGGAGCCCCAGCCCTGCAGGCCAGCAGGGGAAGGACTTGCTGTGTTTTTATTTGACTTTATCCGTGACCTTTCAACTGGAGCAAGATCTGCTGCGGTCCCGCAGGGAACAGACAGCGGGGAGGGCAGCGGGAGGGGCAGCCCGGGCAGCTCAGCCCGAGGAGCTGTGCCACACTGCGGGCTGCACCACAGCCCATCCTCCTCATCCTGTGCTGACAGAACACCTGGAACGGAGGAGGGAATGGGGAGACAACACGGGAGGCCATGAGCTGCATCCCTGCTCCAGCGCCTCATGTGGTGGCAGGGAGCTCCCTAATTACTGCCTCTAATTAGGAGAGCGAGCAACTCCACGAGGGCTGTGCAGCCCCCTCTGCCTTGGAGCAGGGACCCCCTGGCACGGCCCCAAGCAGGATGAGGTGCCATGGTGGGGCATCACTGCCACTGTCAGGCACCCCTGGACACAGATTCACTTTCACTGAAGCATTTTTAGGATGTTCAGCTTCAAGATTCAAGATTTCCTACAGTGTGGGGAGGCAGCACTGGCCCAAGCAGCCTTTATGTTGGCAGGAATGATGTGTTGGAGCAGAGGACACCCTGGAGGGGTCGGTCCAGGCTGAACCCTGGGCAGCTGAAGGTCTCCCTGGGGAGCAGGGTGCCACAGAGGTGCAGAAATTCACCCCAGGCTTAGCAGAGGTCAACTGGCCACCTGATGCAGGTACCTGTGCTCCCAGCTCTGGCCTCTCTCCGCTCCAGGGACACAGACAGGGAACATGGGTGATGAGGGAACCACTGTGCTGATGTGTTCCAAACCAAGGGCTTCCCAGAGCCCTGCAGGGGGAGAGCAGAGGTGCTGCCAGTCCAGCCTGGCACAGGGCTCCTTGTGGCAGCTCTGAGGGCAGTGACAGCTGCCAGGGCATGTGGCCACCTCGACCATGGCCACACAAGGATGGTGGACACAGGGATGGTGGGGATGGGGCACACGGGGATGGTGGGGATGGGGCACATGGGGATGGTGGGGATGGGGCACACGGGGATATGCTCATGCAGAGAGCACACACAGGGATGGAGCACATACAGGGGTGGTGGTGCTGACAAGGATGGAACACACAGGGATGGAGCACAGGGCCATGATGCAGATGGGAATGGTGGACCCACAGGGGTGGTACAGGGAGAGCAGTGGCTGCTGAGATGGCCCAGCAGACTGGCTCTCACAGCTGCATGAGCCCCAGCCTGCAGCCAGGCATTGGCTGCAGAAGCTGCCAGTGTTTGGGGGCAGGGGAGCAGCAGCTGATGAGCTAATTTTGGCTCACAGGGTGCCACACACCACTCCTTCCTGCACAGCCACAAGAGCCAGGGTCACTCAGGATCAGGGAGACAGGGAACATGGGACACCTTTGATGAGTGACAGCTGGGGACAATGCAGAGTCACCTCCCCCGTGCTGTTGTATACTGTCCTCCTGCACGTGCTGCACCCTTGGGCTGAGGTGGTGGTCCTCCTTCAGGGTCCCCCAGCCTGAAAGGACACCAGGGGCTTCCCACAGCACATTCACACCCTTCAACCCTCCCTCTCACTCCTCTGGAGCTTTCCCTTGCTGGAAGTGGCTGCTCCTCATGCCCCTATTCCTTCCTACCTGCCTGACCGGTCCTGCAGGAAACCAGCACTTTTGCCCCAAAAATATGTGCCTGAAGTATTTCTTGTTTGCTTCTGTTTTGCCCTGTCCCTGTTTTCTTCCTTCCCTACAACTTACTTGCTTTGGGCCTGATTAAATTCTGTCCTGTCAGTGTTTCAGGAGCCATCGCCGTGGTGGGTGTGAAATTCAGGGAAGGTCCAGGTGCTGCCTGACTCAGTTTCCCCACCGGTGACACTCAGCAGATGCCCCACGGCCACATCACACCTGCCAGGGCTGCAGGGTGCCAGGGAGCTGGGGGTGCCCAAGGAGTCCTGTGGGGCTGTTCCAGGGCGCTGTATGAGGTGGGACCCACGAGGTCCCACACCAGACTGGGCACTGGTGGCCACAGGCACCAAACCAGCCACTCAGCTGTGGTGGGGACAGGCAGGTCTCTGACAGGTTGCTGGAGGCTGGTGAGGGACACACAGAGGGAATCTACAACCCACTCCTCTGCCCACGTAGGGAACTGGAAATATTCATCACTGTTGATTCCCACTAAATAATTGTGCTGGTTCACCAGGGTTTGTAACAAGACTATAAGGAATCCAATTGCTTTGGTTCCCTAAGAATTGCTGTGAGATTTCCAAAGGGAATAAATTAGCTCATTGCTTCAAGGAAAATGAAAATGAATTTTGCTTTCAGAAAGGAAACTTCCCTATCCCAGAGCACTCAGCTCCAGCACAGATCTTAAAAAGTTCCCTTGTTTTCTTCTGTGTTCATCTTCAGTGGAGACCTTATCTCGGTGGCTGGCAGGGTGACTCATGGGCTGCTGCAAGTCTTCAGCCCCAGCCTGAGCTTTGCTTGTCCCTTGTCTGCCCCTTGTCCCTTGTTCCCCCCCCACTGCAGAGCAAAGAACCTGGCTCTGCCTCTGCTCCTGCAGCCCTGGGTGCTCCTGGTCCCCTGTGGCCAGGCCTGGGGGTGCTGGCAGGGCCAGGGGCAGCTCCCACACCTGGAATTCAGCCCCATCCCTTGCCCTGGGCTGCCCTAGAAGAGCAGCTCCCAAAAACTGCCCCGCTCACCCTGGCCAGGCCAGGGCTGTCCAGCACCCACATGGGCAGCCCAGTAAGTGTGTCCTCCTGCTGCCCCCCGGGCTCTGGGCTTGGCCACATCCAGCCAAGACCTATGGATTCAGCAGGAGGACAGGAGGGTCCTTACACTGAGCTGATGGCTGTTTAATGAGCTAATTTTCCTTCACACTCTTGATTTCCCTTAGGCTCTGCTGCAAGTTGGTGTGCCTCTGGGAAACAAGGACGTGGCACCTCTGAGCGGGGCCCTGCCTTAAATCCACAGGATGTGCTGGAGTGGCACGGGCAGGGAGCATCCTGCTGCTTGAGGCTCCTTGTTTATCCCAGCTGATGTTGATGACAAAGCACAAAACTTCAGGAGAGGGTTCACACCCTGGGGAAGTGTGTCCACATCTTGGGTTGACACCAGATACCGAAAATGCCCAAGTGTGGCCTTGCAGCTGGAATAGCTCAAACATGGCTTTTCCTGGCTCCGATGCTCTGCTGCTGTCCACAGTGAACACACAGGCACACAGACACACTGAACCCTTTCTTGCACCATCACTGATGCTGCAGCCAGCACAGAGGGGCCCAGAAGTCTTGCATCTGCCACCAGGCCTTTGCCTTCGTGGTTGTGGTGGGAACAGGCCATGCCCAGGCAGTGCCACCCCTGCCCAAAGCTGCCTCCAGCAGTGCTGGGGGCTGCTGCACAGAGCCAGATGCTGTTCAGAGCCCAGCTCCCCCTTGTCCTCTTTCCTCCTTGGCCACCCTCACTCCCCTCCTGGCACCAGGGTGAAGGAGAAGGGGTGCCAACCCTGCCAGCTCCAGCGCTGCCGTCCCCCCCAGCACACGGAGGGATGTGCAGCCCTTAACTCGCAGGAGTGACCAGGAGGGAGGTGGCATTTCCAGTGCAGCCCTTGGGCATGGAGGAGAACAGGGCTCAGCCCATTGCATGCCCACCCTGCTGGGGCATTCCAGAGGGATAAACAAAAGGAGCTGGAAGTCTAAACGTGCGATCAAGATTATGATTTAATTGGCATAACAAAGGCTTGGTGGACTCAGGCACATGACTGGAATATTAATGTGGAAAGATGAAGCTTGTTCTGGAAAGATAGGCAGGGGATTAAGGGAAATGCACTGTTTTGTACAGGAAGGCTAGATACATTTGGTTTGTTACTCAGGGAGAACCTGGCTACCATCCTGCAGAGCTGAGGGGCTTTTTGGAGCAATTGCCAGGCTCACCCAAAACCCAGGACATCGGGGTGATGGAGAACATCCCTACCTGAGCAGCTGGCGTGGCACTAGAACAGTGAGCACAGACTGTCCAGTAAACACTTAAAAGGCTTTAAAGGTGATTTTGGGGAAGAGGCAAGTAGAAGAGAAAAGCTCTACCTCCAGGGCATGGATGTGGAATGTGGGGGAAGTCACTGGGGTGAATGCTACCCAGACATGAAAGACTTCCTTACCTTGCACAGGGAAAGAGCTGGAGCTTGGGGCCAAGAATAGGGAGCAGGGTGCTCAGGGTTTTGTTCAGCTATGGTTCAAATAGCTCCACAAATGTCCAGCCCAAAGCTCTGTGAGCCCAGGCCAGGGTCTGGCCACCTTCCTGGGGAAAGTTTTGTCCTTAAGGCAACTTCCCTGAGCCCGCTGAGTGCTGCCCTGCCCCTGTGCACCCCAAGCATCTCCTGTTCCCTGTTATTGGCCATGTCTGCTGTTCACAGCTTACCAGCCTGGCTGGAAAGAGGCTGTGGAAGACACAGCAACAGCCATGCCAAGGGCAGTGTCAGTATGGGGAACATCCCACGCTGTCTCCAAACTCCCAGAGCAACTGCGAAACAGGCAGGCAGGTTTGAATGTAAATGCATCCACTTGGAATGCAATGTCCAGAAGACCAGAGGGAAAAGAAAAAGGATTTGGTGACAAGGCAGTGAGAGCACGTGGGGAAGAGGGGGACAGGCAAAGCCAGGGCTGATGCTGGATGGATACTGCTGCCTCTGCCTCAGCCTCTACCAGCCAGGGTGTGCAGTCAGCACCGGTGAGAGACAGCAATCCTCCCAGGAACTGGGCTGGGGAGCTTGGAGAGCCAGAGCAGTGCAGGTAGGCCAGGCCTGGCAGCCCTTTGTGGATGCAGGCAGAGCAGGCAGTGGGAGAGCCTGGAGCAGGAAGAGTGCAGCCAAAACTGGGGGGCTGGGTGAGCAGAAGGGCAATGCTGTGTGGATCTTTACAAAGGAGAGAAAACCGAGGGCTCATTGCTGCTTTAGACCCCTGGGAAACACCAGGACAAGCAGCGAAGCAGCCCAAGACCCTGCAGGGCGGCACACGGGGCAGCAGCCACCGACGCCGGCTTCCTGAGGAATACAGTGGCAAACCCACTCTGGTTCTCTCTTCTGACAAAGGAACAGGAAACAGTGTCTACAGCTCGATCTTCATAAGGCTTTGACACAGTCCATAAAAAAATCTCAGCAGCAAGATGCAGATCATATCCAGCCTAACCTTGGTGTGAAGTGGGTGCTGGTCCCAGCTCAGATCATCCCCTCCAGGCTGCCGCTGTCAGCAGGTGAGATCGTGGGATACAGGACTGTAGGCACAACACAAAGATAGGAAGTGTGGAATTGTGTTGGAAGGCAGATTCCTAATCCCAAGCTCCCCCTCCATGCCACCCTCACTGAGAAATGAGGAAAACAGGCTCGGGAATCAGGACATCACAGAGCACAGCCCCACGCTGGCAGCACCCCAGCACAACCAGCATGCCTTATAAACAAGGAATTGCATAAACAAAGAAATTACTCACTTGCAAGAAGCAATTTTTGGGGGAAGGACTTGACATGCTAATAAATAACTGCAGAGCAAGGGGCTAACAGCAAAAAAAAGGGCAAACACAATGTTGGGGGGTGTAGTTGTCTTGGCATTCCCCACCACAGCAGGGAGTGGGGCTGGAGAAGGCAGCTATGTCTGGACACTACCCTTTGGGCTGCTTGGAGAGGATCCAGAGAAGGATGTCGGAGACCTGGAAAACATGACCAGCAAGAAAAACCAGCAAATGTGGGACTGCTTATTTGTAGGAGGGAGTGGAAGGGTCTGCGGCAGCATCTGCAGGAACGTAAATGATTCCTGCAACGAGGAATCTGCCCATGCCAGATAACACAAATAGAGGTCAGCTTAGATTATGGCAGGGAAAACCAAGCCAGGTTAATAATCTTTCCAGTGATGAGAGGGAGGGACTGGAGTCTCCATTGCTGAGGTTTCTCAGGACAAGAGGACTCAGTCTTAAGCTGTGCCAGAGGAGGTTTAGGTTGGATATTAGGGAAAATATTTTACAGAGAGAGTAATCAGACATTGGAATAGGCTGCCCAGGGAGGGGGTGGATTCACTGCTCCTGAAGGTTTTTAAGATGAGACTGGTTGTGGGGAAGGAAGTTCCCAAGTCCTCACTGCACGATCCGTCACAAGCTGACACCTGTACCACGAGCAGGGTCCAGTGCTGGGCAGACCCCAGGTCTACAGCACCGACAAAGCAGAGGGCTCAGGCAGGTACAGGGTGAGTGGTGCCCCTGTACACAGCACCCCATCTACCCTGACATCAATGACATGCAGCAGCAAAGCCCAGGAAACCACTTAATAATCCCAAATCATCCCACAGGAAAATTTACAACAGCAATCATATAATTTATGTGATAGAAACTCCTGAGGGCAGAAGAATTTCCTCAAATAACCACATTCAAGGAAACCTCAGTCCTTGACTGCAGAGCTTCCAGCTGAAGCCTGTCTTGCAGACTTCCTAGACCAAGGCCAAGGAAAGACCAGTCTGTTGGATCCCTGGGGTCTCCTGTGTAGGTCAGAGCTTGACTGCTCCTGCTGCAGCAGGGCAGGGCAGGCAGGAGAACCCCGCAGGCAACAAGCAAAGCCAGGGCTGAGAGGCACCTGGGCTGGGGCATCTCCAGTCCCACACACAGTTCAACCATCCCTTCAGCTGCCCACGGAGGAGCCACCAGGTCCTCGCTGTGGGCTCCAGTGAAGGGCACCTGGCATATGGAAGTGCACACAGGTAAGGCCATGGTGGCCCCTGGAGCTGGGGAGTCCTGTGGTGCCCCAGATGTGTCCAAGCATCTCACCTAGGTACAGAGCTGCTCCTCAGACCCTGCCTTAATCTGCTGTGCCACACCAGTCTATGAGATGCTGAATTCTGCCTTGATTACATGGTTATTTACTCATGGCTGCTCACAAGCTTTGCAGGGACTTCAAAATCTTCTCCCTCCCCTTCGGCTGCCTGCAGGCTCCATGTTGCACAGGGGCATAGGTGTGTTCCAACTATCAGGAGGCGAAGGACACGTGCTGTGGCATCAGAGGAATTCCCTCTCCTTCCTGCTGCATTGGATCTGGCTGGGACCATGGCCACAGTCAGTGGAAAAGGGGTGCCCAGCCCACAGTCAGCAGCTTGACAGAGTATCTCCATCCGCTCTCTGGCTTGTGCCTCACCAGAGGCACTCAGCTGTTGAGCTCTGCCTCCCTCCCACTTCGCAGCACGGCAGGGGTTGGGCTGGCACCCCTGTCCCCAGAGGGAGCTGGTGACTGGACCTGCATGTCGCCCTTACTCAGGCAGTTTGGGGGTCACTGCCCACCATCAAGTGCTCCCAAGAAAATGGGACATTTCTCAATCAGCTTAAGGGGTTTGTTCTAGGAGAAAACCAGACATATTAAGTTTTGCTTTAAAAGACATAACTTTATGTGAATATTGGTAATTACTGCTCATCCCCCCCTTTGAGCCCCAGGCCATGTGTATCTCCACCCCCTGAGATGGTTCTGCACGGTGTCTGGTTCCCAGACACAGGACTCCTGTATGTGCACAAGCCCCTGGCCAGCACTGAGCCTTTGTCAGCATCTGCACCGTGGAGGCAGCAGAAGAGCAGAGACTGAGCAGCTCAACAGCCCTGTCAGACTCAAACTCCAGTCTGAAGTGACAGATTGGCACTTCCAGGTCGAGCCTGTGCCCTGCATGGGAAGAGGATGCTTGAGCTGACCTGACTGCCAGGTGAAGCACACTCAGGCTGGCTGAGACCCCACAGTGTGGCCAGGACGTGGTCTGTTCATGCTGATGACTCCAGCACAATAACCTTGGTTGTTTTGCCCAGGGTTGCATCAGCATGAGGAATGTGTCTTGAAACTTGTGTCTAGAGAAGAAGGATGCAGTCAACCCAGCACTCCTTGTGGTGTGTATATTTATGTAGCTCAGGCTACAGTCCAGACTTGGAAACTATCTTGTGTGTCCACTACAAAATCTGCAGGACAGCTTCTGTACAGCTTGTTAACAAATGCACCCCTCTGCCTTGCTTTGCAAATGGATCATCAAAGAGGGATGGAGAACTGAGGCTCCTGGTCCTCAGTTCCTGCCAACCTCCATTCAGGGAGCCAGGATGGAGGTCAGACAGAGCGAGTAGGCAATGAGAGCCAAGCTTCCCCTCCAGCCTGGGCCTGGCGCTGTGTGGCAACTCCTCAGCATGAGAGGATGCCTGGTAGAAAGGAGCTGAGGGATCCTTCACTCACCTTGTGCTGGGACAAACGGGACAGCCCAGGAAGACTTTTCAATGTGTAAAAGCTCTAGAGCCCCAACAAAGCCATTGGATTGTGAGGACACCACAGGTAACCACACCAACCTCCCCAGAACAAGGCAAGTCAAGGACCCTCTGAAAAGTGCAAACATACAGGAGGACACAAAAAGGCAGGAGCTGCTACAGCAGCAACTGAGACTAATTTACTGAGGTGAAAAAAGCCCTGCATCCCTTTCCCCCAGGACCCCCAAGGCTATCATCAACTAACTGCTCCTTTAATGGTCTCTTCAGCCTGCTTCCAGAACCTGTTCCCAGGTGAGGACTGCCACCAGAGAAAAATCTTTGTGTCACTGGGCTTGTGTGCCAGGCTGGGAGATCAGCCCGAGGGAACCCCACTTGCTCTGCCTGTCCCTGCAGAAACCCAGCACATTTGTTGCAGGCAGCTCTGGAGCATCCCTCTCTGTGAGGGGACAAGCTTAGCATGGAAACACTTGGCATTTTTTCAGCCTCAAGAGACTGTCCTTTTTTCTGCCAGAGCTGTCCCTGCGGCCGCCAGGGCCTGTCCCTGCAGTGGCAGCATGCCCAGCACTGTGCCTGTGGATGCCCCAGGGTTGCCCAGACCTGCCATGTGCCAGCTGGGCACGTGTACCCGTCCGGACACGGTGCTGCAGCCCCGAGGTGTGCCTGGGTAATCCGTACTGCCCCTGCATCTTAATCAGGCACTGGAAGTCTCTGGGGCTCCTGGCCAGGAGATGCAGTGCCACTGGCACACTCCTGCAGGCATGGCACAGTGCTGCAGTGCCACTCAGCCCTGTGCTCCTGCACAGGGAGGCTGCGCCTTCTGCTGCAAAACCTGGTCTGGGATAAATCCGTGACATTTGTGAGTGGCATGAGGTGTTGGAGGTCCCCCATTCCTGGTGGCAGCTCAGCCCCTGCTGCCCCTCACGCCTGGCACAGAGCTGCATGTAAGGAGCAGAGTCACTGCCCCAGTCACACAGGGAGCAAGCACTCACATAGGCTCCCCACTCACTCCATACCCTGGGACTCCTCAGGACCTCTCCATAAGGAGGAGCACGTCCTGGGTGCCACTAGGCCCCAAATGGTGCTGCTTCCTCCTGCTTCAGGGACACTGGCCGGGAGAGAGGCACAGGTACCCCGAGAACTGATGTCTCAGCAGGAGAGCAGGCCGAAGGTCTTCCTCTGCCTTTGCCACTGATGGTCTGTGAAAGCCAACAAAGTGTGTTATTGCCTTTAATTTTAACTGCTTTCTTTGCTTTTCTTGCTGTTGCCTGGCTGAGTAACCACCTTCACTCACATTTTGCTTTTCCTGATTGCAGGTGACATTGGTTTCAAGGGAAGTAGGAAATAGTAATGTGTTTCTCTTTCAGGATGAGGGATACCTGTAAATCAAGGCCACAGGGGATGTTTGTGCATGTGGTGGGCAGTAACCTCCACATAGCCCATTGCAGGTAAGGATGCAGGTAAGGATGCATCCTGGTGCAGAGCTGGCCGTGTCCCCTTGGGAGGAGGCAGGTCCCCTGTGGGCAGTGGGGTCTGAGGGTGTTCTGAGCCCAGAGGAGTTTTTCCAGGAGGACTGCCTATTTATAGATGTCAAACCATCATCATTTTATTATTATTATTATTATTAGTAGTAGTAGTAGTAGTAGTAGTATTTAAAATCAGTTCAGAAGACAGTGATCACAAAGACTGTGCACAACAATGGTTGCTGGCAGCAAGGCTGTGCTCCACGAGGTGCCTGACCTCTGTTCAGCTGAGCATCCTGCACTCACAGGATGAGTGCCCTGTGCCCAGGGGGATTTGGGAATAGGCAAACTCGGGATTTAATCCTGCTTTCCAGAGAGGCTGAGGGAAGTTGCACTACCGGTATCAAAGGATGTTGAGGTTACTCAAAAGTAGAGCTCACGATGCCCTTGTGAGGGGAGCAGGTGGAAAAGGTCCCAGTCTGGTGCCTGTCTGGGTGTCAATAGCACAGTGAACTACCAACTCTGGGAGAGTTCTCTAAATCACCTTGTCCAAAACACGGCAATCCCACTCTAAATAATAAGTAGACACGGCCTGGATTAAGACTGAATTGGCAGATGAGTTTCTGTTATAAAATCATACATTCTTTGTTGTGTCTAGTCTAGGGGCCTAGAAAATTGAGGAGCCCAGAGAGGCATCAGTGTTGGGTGACCAAGGTGGGCACAGGGCCCTTGAATACAGGTGGAGGAGCTGGGCTGGTTTCTCCTGGTGAAAAGGTGACAAGAGCTGATCCAACAGCTGTACTGGAAAGGCAGTTCCAAGGATGATGGACTCAAATCCTTCTTGGCAGCAGTAACCACAAAATAAGTCCTGAAAGGTTAAGGTGGGATGTTGGAATGGTGCAGCCTTGACAGGTCACCAGAAGGATGTGGGAATGGGTTTTATGGCTCAGGTAGGCAGAGCCATGGCTGATCTCATCTTGTGTTGATCACCGAGGTGGTGTTGGGAAGGGATCTCTGGAAATTCCTTACACAGCCTTGTGGGAATAAGTTGAGCCAGCAGCACCTGCATTCAGTCAATTAGGATCAAAAAGGAGTGTTTTGGCCTTGACTGGTGTTTTTGATAGAGTGCTGTATTCCCAAGTGGGACACCGCTTAACGGTCTGCACGGTCTGCATGTTTTTGTCTCGTGGCTGAACACAGGCACCACATGATGAGAGGTGAACATGTGGGATCAAGATTTAGGACAATCCTGGGAATTTCGGTTAACTACAAGACAAGCAGCAGGTGTTGTTTACAAAGGAACCCTAAAGAAAGGGGAACGCTGGAAAGATGGGTGGTCAAATCCCAAATGGAACTCTGTGTGGTGGCAGCCTCATTTCCTTCAGCGCCCACGTCCACCACACAACCTCCATGTGCCCATCCCACGAACACTTCTGCAATTCTGTAACACTGCCCAGACCATTTTACCTGTACAGCAGTGAGTTACTTCTTTTGAGACCAACTCAGCAAAAGTGGTTAATCTGCAAATAAGGTGCTTTGGGTTCCTGGTCATAAAGTACTAATTAATCCCACTTTTACAGACATTCTTCACACTGAGGCCAAGGTGCTGCTCTGGAGAAGAAAGAAAAAAAGAATCTGAAGCTGGGGAGAGAAGAGAGAAAACACACACATGAGATTTCAGCAGTGTCCACAAGCACCATCCAGGGGCAAGGAGCCAGACTGAGGGAAGGGAAGGGGTGATAAGGTGGAGATGTGGGTTGGAGCAGGTGAGAAATAATAAAGGGGAATGCTGGGGAGAAGGAAGTCCTGCTTCTCTGGGAGGAACACAGTGGTGATATTGGTCTGTGTGGGAGACGTGGAGGAGGCATGGAATGGGGCATGATGGATCTGTGTCCCTTGGTTAATCTACAAGTATGCAGTGACAGGTATCTGCAGAGGACACCAGCACTGCCCAGTGGGGCTGCCCAGCAGACCCCCATGACAAATGGAAGAGCTGTATAGCTCAGGGAAGAGCATCTGGGGAAAGCCAGGAGACATAAAGGGAATGTGCCAGCTGGACAGCACAGAACATCAGCACCAGATGCTGCTGGACGGGCCAGGACTTCAGCGGGTGAGGTGCAGGGCTGTGCCAGCTTCCTGCGGGGCCTGGCAGGCGGGATGGCTGCGTGGGGACTGCCCTGCCCTCGCTTAATCAGCCCGAGTCTCAGCAGAGCTAATTAGCTCCAGCAGAGTTTCTTTTGGTGCCGGAGCATCCCTGCATCAGCTGAGAGGATGGAGTGACTCCACACTGCCAACCCTGCTCCTCCTCCCCAGCAGCCCTGGGTGCTGCTGGTCTGGCTGCGGGTGCTGAGCTGGAGGAGGGACCGCATCAGCTGAGTGAAGCCCTCAGCGTTGCGTGAGCAGGAACAGGCATTCCAACGGGGTCTGGTTGTGAGGGATTCCAGTGGAAAGCCCACCTCGGCAGGCTTGGCTCACCGTTAGCCGGTGCTGGACCCGAACCTTGCCGGCTGCTCCCTGCCAAGTGTCTCCCTGGACAGGTGGCTCACCCAGCCCATGTCCTAAACTTCATCCCAGCGCCTCTCCGGGAACACCCCTCCGGGAGCGACATTCCGTGGCGCTGCATTCCCTGCACATCCCACCGGGCAGCGACATTCCCTCCTCCCGGGCCAGCGGCTTCCCGACGCCGCTCCCGCAATTCGCTCCCACGCGGGGCCGCGGCGCGTTCGCAGCTCGACACCCGCACCGGCCCCGGGCGGCAGCGCCTGCGAGGACAGCGGGGCCGGGCCGGGCCGGGCCGTGCGGGGGTGTGCGGTGTCGCTGTGCTGTGCGGGCTCTGTGCAGTGTCCCTGTGCCGTGCGGTGTCCCTGTGCTGTGCGGGGCTGTGCAGTGTCTCTGTGCTGTGTCCCTGTCCCTGTGCAGTGTCTCTGTGCAGTGTCCCTGTCCCTGTGCACTGTGGCCGTGCCGTGTCCCTGTCCCTGTGCACTGTGGCCGTGCAGTGCGGGCTCGGTTCGGGCCCAGCCCCCGCACACATCCGGGTCCCTGGCGGACGTGGAGCGCGCGGGCGGGGCGGGGCGGCGCGCGCGGGGGCGGCGGCGCAGCCAATGAGCGGCGGCGCCGGCGGCGCAAACAGGAGCACAATGGAGCGGGCGGCGGGCGCGCCGCAGACAAGCTTGGCGCGAGCGCCGCGCGCCTGACGGGCCGGCCCGCCAATGGGCGGCGGCGCGCGGCGCCGGGCAGCCAATGGGCTGGGCGCGGGGGCGGGCCCGGGCGAGGTTAGGGTGTCCTTGCAGGGTGCTGGGCTAAACTTCACCAAATAAAAGCTGTTTGTGTTGGGGCGGCCGCGGAGCCATTTTGGGTAAGTTCTGCTCCCAACTTTGGGTTCCCCCGCCCGGCGAGGCCGGGCCCGGGGCGGCGGGGCCGGGGCGGTGGCGGGGCCGCGCCGGGGCGGCGCTATGAATGAACGCGGCGGCGGCGGCGGCGCGGGCCGCGGGGCGGGCGGGGGCCGGGGCGGCCGCCGGCCCTGTCATGGCTCCGGCCGCGGGGAGGGGCGGCGGCGCCCCCGGGCCCTCCGCGCCGCCCTCCCCCGCCCCCCGGCCCCGCGGGGCGCGGGCACCGCCGGCTCCGGGCCGGCGAAGCGGCGCTCCCGGGGCGTGCGGAGCCGGAGCCGGGGGCGGGGCGGGCTCCCCGCGGCGCTGCGCGGAGGCTCCTCCCGACCCGCAGGGGGGAGCGAGCCCCCCGGCGCGGGGCGCGGGTGCCGGAGCCCCCCCGCGGGGCGCAGCTCCTCTCCGGCATCCCGGCCGCGGGGCTCCAGAAAATCCATAGCTGAGGCTTTAAACTTGGCGGGCGGGGGCAGCGCGGCCCTGTGCGGGCTGGGGGCGCGGGGGCGGCGCGGGGGGGCCGCTCCCCCCCCCATCCCCCCGGGTAACGCGGGTCTGTCTCGCTGCGCGGAGCAGCCGCGGGCCGCGGTGTCACCGCAGCCATGTCACAGCACACATCGCAGCCCGTCTCGCCGCAGTCATCGCGCCCGCTGCGCGTCGGTGTCCGCGCCGGGGGCTTCCCCTGTGCCCGCCAGCGGCGTTCGCTGGCGATGGAGGTGGATTTTAGCCCTGAGCACTGAGGTCTGTAGGGTGAACGCTGTGAGAGACACGCACACAAGCAATACGGGAAGAGGAAGCGAAATCCTCAGCTCGGTTGCTGCTGCGGGGGTACAACACCCGCCTGGGAGCAGCGGCCCCTCTGTTTATCGATTCGCCTCCTGCCAACTACACTGAACTCGCGGTGGAGTCGGGGACCGCGGGGGCCAGCCCGGTGCCCCCGACACACACAGAGCTGGTGCTGCCTGCTCTGCCGCTGGCCTTGGATGTGGTAGTTTTTCAGTAATTTTGCTATGAAAGGTGCTTGGTTTGTTTCTTCAGTGAGTTGGGATGCTTTTAGCCAAAAGCTCAGGCTTTTTTTTGTTTACCTCCTGCTTGGGAAATGCAGCAAATGCTGTTGGGGCTGGAGAATGAGAGGGGTGGAGATGGTTCACGGTGGTTGTGCAGTGTCCTGTGGGTCTGGGCAGGAGCCTCCAGCACCTCTCAGGCAGCCCTAGCCTTCCTGGCAGAGTAGTCCCAGGGGGCAGGCGGATGCGTTGCAGTTGTTAGGTGTTTATCCCTGACCCCTTCATTCGCAGGGCATCTCTTTAACTGATGTGGGGTCAGTTGGATTAGGGTGTTGCCGCAGGAGAGGAAACACTGAGCTCTAAGTATTTTCCTTGCTGTGAAGTGTTGCTGTTGCTTTTGGGCCCCATTCAGATGATAGCACAGGAATAGGTGCTATTTTACCTCCACTCGCCCTTTGTTTACCTTGTTCACGCAGTAGCTTTGCTGTGCTGCTTTGCAGAGAAATTGTTGTTTTGGTCCAGCTGTTGAAGTATGAAGCAATAACAGCATATTTTGCTCTGGGAGTAAATTCTTCCTGGAGTAAATAGATTGTTTCTCTCAAGGTTTTTGGCCTGCAGCTGAGTTGGTTTTGGTTTAGGGCTGTCCCTGGGTTCCCTTCCCGAAAATGGATTCATCCTCCACTACGAAGCGTAATGTTGTCGGTTTGCCTTTGGGAACACTAATTGAGCCCGTGTTTCCGAATTGGTACAGCTGTCTGAACTTGCAGGTCCTTCAGGAGCACTGGCTTTGCTGCAGAGATGGGCAGCGTTGGCAGCAGTGGGGTGAAGCTGGTTGAATGTTGCCCCTCAAGTGCTTCAGGCTGTAAAGTGTGATAACCAGGAGAGCTGGATCCTATCAAAATGTCTCCGTGTGCCTCGTGCACAGAACCGAAAGAAAGTATGTGTTGTTACTCTTCAAACAAAAACCGAAGTCAAGGAGAGAGGAGTTGGAGGATGACCATTCATTTACACTTCCATGAAAGCCCATCCTGCAGCCATGGGTGTTAATTCCTGCCCCATTCCTCCCAGCAGAAGCATCAGCTGCCCTGTCCCTGAGAAGGCAATTGCAGCCCCTTGCTGTGGGCTGCTGGGGGTACCCTGTGTGAACCTGCGAGACTGAGGCAGCTTTGTACTGTTTCTCATGCTTGCAGCTGTGAGTAACGGGCATCTCTTGTGCAAGGTGCTATCACAGGGACCCTCATTATCTTGTTCTGAGCACTGCTGTCTGGTTTGTTAGTGTATACTTGTTTAATGGCTTCAGTTTACCTCTCCCTCCATTGCCTTGCATGGTGGCCTTGGGGGACAGTGGCTCTGTCTACACTGCTGGTCTTGAAGCAGCTGGCCCTGGGTGTGCCAGTGCTAGATCCACAGTTCAGCTCTGTGGGTCTTTTTGGGGTCTGTTGATCTCTAGTGATTTGGTGGAGAAGATTCTCAGAGGAGTATCTCGTTTTCCTGACTGCTTTTTACTGTGTTTCTTCAATGGGAAACAAATCTTCCTCCTTCCCCCTAAATGTAATCTTAATAATTTTTAAGATTTAGTCTTCTTGAGTGATCACTAATATTTTCTCACCAGTTTCTCCAAAGGCAAACTTTTACAGGTGGCTAATATGAAGGATTTCACTGTAATGGATTGTGTTGTTTCAAGAGGGCTTTGCAAAAACACGTGAACTTGTTTTTGTGAGATGGCTCGGCTGCCAGAGCGGGCCTTTGTGTTTTGCTGTGGTGTCCTGGCCTGTCTGGGCTGTGCAGAGATAAGAGCTGGTATGGTGCTCATCAGCGTGCAGGAGAAGCTTCCCCTCACAGAGAGGGGAGAGCTGATCAGCCTTGTGCTGAGAGCCAGCCCTTGCTGCAGGAATGTGGACTCCTGTGTTGCATCTGGAGAGCAGGCATGTCTGGGGAGGCTGCTCTGAGATTGTCTTAAGGAGACACTGGCAACCTCAGTGGTTGGACGTCTCCCTGGGTAAGACTTTGGAGGAGCTGAGAGGGCTTGTTTCATTGCTCCTGCAAGCAGCACCAAGCGCATCTTCCTCTTTCATCCCCAATTTCCTGCTTGGGACAGTGGAATCAACCTCTGATGTTGGTGATTCCAGCCAAGCAGAGGCAGAGCGGTTGTTGGGGGCCAACAAGTGCTGTCAAAGGTTAAGATAATCGGGTGAGTGGTCTGTATGCTGTCAAGCAGCAGTGTTGGCTGTGGGCACGGTGTTGGTGCCAGTGCGGGTAGGGTTTGTGTGGTGGGTTCTCAGCACCCTAAAACCCCGTGAAAACAGAGTTACCTTCACTGTGGGATTTGTGTCAGTGCCTGCAGTGCCTGGTGTGGCGATGGTGGGGCCAAAATCGTGTAGGGAAGTGCAGGGCCCTGCACAGCAGCGAGCTGCGAGTGCTGTTCTGGGCAGCACCTGTCCCAGCTGGCCTCCAGCCATCATTGGGCACAGCCTGCTGGAATAACAAAGCTGGGAAAGCTGACCAAACCCCCAGCAAAAGGGGAAAACCGTGGTGCTGTGAGTGTCAGCTGGTGACACGAGGAGACTCTGATTTTGCTTTCTAATATCTCAGGCTGGTGCAATATGTTTTCCGTGTGATAGGACAATGCCTTCAACTTTCCCTTATATGGGAAAATCTGGGATGCAGCCTAGCAATCCGCCAATATGTGGCTAATAATTTTTAGCATTGTTATGTTGGATGTGTCAAGTCATCCTGAGAATTAGGGTATACCTGGGACACTGTGGCTGGGCTGTAATGTTTGAGGCAGGTCCCTGGCAGATAACCGGAGGAAGGTTATGGCTGTGCTCTAGGGAATGCCTGAGCACAGCCGGCTCTTCGGGAAGTCAGCTAAAAGCTGGGAGAGTTTGTGCCTGGGTGTAGGGTTCCTGCCCTGCGCTGCACTGGGGCCCAGTGCTCGGAGAGGTGCTGGGGGGTGAGTCAGGGCACCTCTTGACCCATCCTTTGTACGAGAACCTCCTCCCTGCAGAGGAAGTGCTGCCTTGAGGTTAAGGAGTGCATGCTGCTTCTGTGCTGCAGCCTGTTGTCTCCAAGGCATTCCCAGCCTGTAGAGAGTATAAATCCTGCTCTAACAGGAGCAAAACACTCAGTTCAGAAAAGAAAATGAGAAGCGTGGGAACTGAGTCCCAGTCCCTCTTTGTTTTTCATGTGGGCGCTGGAAATGTGCTTGCAGAGGTGCATTGGGTATGGTTCAAGGAGTGTGGGTGTTACTGTGATGGTGAGATTTTGGCTTGGCCATGGGGTGCCCATCACATTTTCCATCTCTGGTTTCCCTATGAGGAATGCTGTTCCATGATATCATGAATGTCTGTCCTCAGAGGTACATCTTGCCTTCTGCAGGCCTGCCTTTTCCCTCACTTTATGTGGCACTTCTGTTGCACTGGGATAGGTGTTGTTATCTGGTTGGTTGTTTTGGGGTTATTGGTTTTACTGTGGTGTTTTGGAGTTCTTTTGTGTTTTTCCTGATGAGATTAAGTTTAGATCTCTTCTGGTGAAGGTTTCTCATGCTTGTCTGGCTCAGTTGTTACGGGTAGTCTGGGTTGAAATGCAGGTAACTCGTTGCTTCCTTTTGGGGTGACTGTGCCGAGAGCAGGGAAGAGTTATGATCATCAATGTCAATTTGCAGAGTATTTGTTTTCTAAGTGTTTCCATGAAAGCTTGGGATCTGTGGAACCCTGCTTTGCAGTAGAGTAGAAGGAGGCAGTGTGGAGGTCAGGCTGGTGGTGCCCCAATCCTGTGAGCTGGCTGCATGGCCCTGCTAACGTGCCCATTATTGCAAGGGAGGGACAGGTAGGCAAGGTTGTCTCATTTGCTGTATGATGTGGTCCTAAAGCATGTGTTGGAATTACATCGTGGGAGCTGTGGCACAGGAACATAGGTGGAAGGGCATGAGCATGTGTGGGACCCCAGGCCAGAAGCCTACGGGAAGGCCTTGAGGGGGAAAGAGCAGTCTGTGGCTTCCTCTCTTTTGGGAGAGAAAGCACTTACTGCCCGTAGTGCTAAAGCTCCCAGGGAGGGGCCCCACCCCGGGAAGTATCTCATTTGCACTGCCTTGAACACAGAAGCAGGACTTTAACTCAGGGACTTCAGCTACCAGGCCCTCCCTGTTAGCAGCCACTAAGTATAAGGGTTGTGCTCCTTGTGTATAGCACTGGAAATAGGTATTTGTTTTATGGAATTCGTTTTATGGACATACTTTCATTTTGCACTTCAGCTTTATGCTCTGTGGCTGCCTTGGAAGGTGAATTCCAGTGTTAGCAATTAGCTACACACAGGAACGAGGGTGCTGCAAAGTTATGGAGGACTTCCGCTTCTTTGACGTATAGGTAGGTGAACTATTGGTTCTTTAAGAAACAATAATGTCTTGTTATATATGTGCATCGAGGCAGAATTAAAGTTAGTCCTAGATACAAGAATAAACATTAGTCTTTGCTATATACGTGCTGTGAAAGCTGCTATTTTTGTGTGAGCTACTGCCTTGAGTCTCTAGGCCTTGTG
Source organism: Empidonax traillii (assembly GCF_003031625.1). Classification (NCBI taxonomy): domain Eukaryota; kingdom Metazoa; phylum Chordata; class Aves; order Passeriformes; family Tyrannidae; genus Empidonax; species Empidonax traillii. Next base: position 85,015 of record NW_020956271.1, on the reverse strand, counting down.
CACAGAGCACTTTTAACCCTCTGTCTTTCATCTGCTTTGGTTGAACTTAAAATATACTTTAGATAAAATGAAGTTTAAGTGTTCGGTATCTGTTAATTGAGGATCAGAGAAGAGCCATTCTCTCTTGAGGACTTCCCTAAGTGCCTGGTGCATCCTTGCTGTACCCTGTGCTTGCTTAGCCTGGGAAGGAGCATGGTGGGGTGTGGGAATGCACAGCCCATTGCTCTTATTTGTATGCTTCTCTGCTTGTTGCTTTAGGGCAAGCAAAGCCCTGTTTCTCAGTGATCTTTCTCAGTCCCCGTAGGGTGCCCCTCACCAGAGTATCTGAGCCTTTCCCGGCATGCACTTTGGTGCATACATAAAAGCAGGTTTCTCTCCTCCACTACTGACAACAGAGACTGTGCTCGATTTGTTTGCTGCGTGGTGATGTTGTGGGGAGCTGGCTGAAGCAAGGCTTGTGCTTTACCGTGAAGATGCTGAGGTTTGTGGTTACCCTGATTTCTTCAGAGAGGTGGTTGCAGATTTGTGGGCCAGTCACAGTGGCTGCTCCACCTCCTTGTTCTGGAGGGTGAGTTTCTCTCTGAGAATAATGTCACTGGTTTGGAGTTGAGCCAGTCCCACACTGTGCTTTGAGCGTGAGGACCAGGGTCCTGAATCCAGAAGGCAAAGGAAGGAGTTGGGTCACTGTGGGCACAGGCTCTTTGCAGCTTCAGTAGTTGTAATTTCAAGGAGTGCCCTCTCCAGGGGCCCTGTGGTGAGGTGCGGCTGCAGCTTGCAGGCCCTGTTTGAATAGGTACAGCTGTGCCTGCATCTGACAGGGCACAGTGTTGCTGGGTGTGGAGATGGGGTTATCTGCAGATGCTGCTCTCTGGTTTCTAGGCAGGCTCTCCACTGGCTGCTCTGAGTGGAGCATGACATTAGAGCTGAGGACAGTGCTCTTAAACCCTTTCCTGGATTCAGCTCTACCTCCTGCACTTTCTCTCCCCCTGAGCTGGAAGAGGGAGATGTCTGACAGAGCAGAAGTGGATTTCTGGACCTTGTTGCATGATTGCTACTCCAGAGATGCCTGCTGAAGGAAGGGTTCAGAAAACAAGCGGCTTGTCCAGGTACAGAGGGAGAGGAGATGTGGAAGCTGTGTTGGCATGGACTTCTGATACGTATGTGCAGTGAGATGGGCTAGGACATGGATCTGTGGGAAGTGTTCTTTCCCGCTGTGTCCAGAGTTTGCTTACCTGGCCTCCACGTTCCTACGTGTCAGAGGAGACTGATGTTTCTAGACCTACCAGGCAAGCAGGGACAAGAGTCTCTCAGTGGCTTGGCTCAGCTGGTGCTGTGTGCTTGCCTGCTGGCTGGGTGACCCTATGGTGGTGGTGCTGGTTGGCCAGGAGTGTCCTGGACATCATCTCTCTGTGCCCTGAAGGAATGAAGCTTGAGTCCAGGAGAGACCCACAGGAGCTCTGCCTGTGTGCTGTTGGAAGAGGCTTGGTGTGCTCTGGGGTTCCAGCTCTGTTTGGAAAAAGGGACCTTGCAAAGATGGGGCTCTGCAGCCTGCATTAGTGACGGTGGCTTGGTGTGCTCTGGCATTAGGGCTGTGCTCCCTGCCCCTGTGGCTCTCCAGTCTGGCAAGGCTGATGCTCTCTCCACTGCTCCCTGAGCTGGCCTCTGACCACAGGGCATTACGAGCTGGAGCAAGAAGGGGTTACCTCTCCGTATGTGCTTTCCATTGCATTTTACTTGCAGCCTGTCTGGGCAGGCCCTTGGGTGCTTGCTGTTTAAAAAGGCTACCCAAGTGTATGAAAGCACTGCCCATAGCTGAGGAGCTGGCATCATTGGACCCCAAGCATTTGCATATGAGGAATCAAGGAATTTCTCTTTGGCGCTGCTCTCTGCATCCCATACTTTATCTTTCTTGGGACTGTGTAAAAGATACAAATGCAAGGAAGCATTGAGATGATTGAGAGGAAGGTCTTGTTACAGATGGCATCTGAACTCTGGAGACCGTTCTCCAAAGGAACTTCAGCGGGGATTGTGTAGAACTTGTATCCCAGAGGGTTAAATTCAAAACAAACTGCAAGGCCTTGGAGGTGAATGTCAGGGATTTACAGTCCTTGCTGGGCAGTGGAAGTGAAGGTGTATGCAAGGATGTGAACCTGGGGCTTGTGAGGACTGCTCCTGCTCTGTGCTGCATCAGGAAAGTTCACTAAAATTTGCTTTCTTTCCCTATTTTGTAGGTCCTTGGGAAACAGGTCTATGCTTCAGTTTGCAAGTTCTCAGGCCTGGAGAACAGCAGACTTTGTTGCTATTTTGGAGCAAGGTTTTCTAGATTCTGCTAGGATGTACAGGCAGAACAGATGCCACGATGCATGGGACCTCCCCACAGCATACAGTGAACTCTGACTGGTTATCTGGGATGTTGTCTTCCTGGGTGATGAGGAACAACTTGTCTACCCCAGTACCTGGCCCTGCTGCAGGCCAGCCAACCTTTCTGCCCCGTCCTGGCGAGGGTGACCGGGGTTCGTGGCACTGGCAGGGCAGGTGCAGCCCGTGCATGTGCAGGAGCTCCCCTCCAGCAGGGCAGCACCATCAAGTGGGGTAAGCTGGTGTTGAAGCCGTTCTGTGCTTGGACAGTGAGCAGAGTAGCAAAGTGTCCTTTTGCTCCTGGAGGTCCCTTCTATGCCCCCTCCCCCTTCACTCTGCGGGAGAGCACAGACCAAGCTGAGCTTCCTTTATCACCTGCTTTCTGAGACCTGTAGGACCAGGATGCAGGGCTGCCTGGCCCAGAGAAGAGCTGCTCACTCATCACAAGCTGAGACTACCTTGGGATCAGCCTTCAGTGCCTGTCCTCACAGGCTGTGGTGTGAGATGTGGTCAAAGCACTAGCTAGGCTGGCCCTGAGCTCAGTTCATTCACTGTACACCCCTCCCCTCTTTGCCGCTGTGCAGGGACGAGGCGTGTGGCACAGCAGTGGTGTCCCATCCTGCTTGCAAGGCCCTGGAAATGCATAAAATGCTCACTCTGTTCCTGTGGCCCAGCTGCTGGTGACTTGGCCACGTTTCACTCAGCTCCTGGCTTGGATGTGTTTCTTGGGGCACATTCCAGTGGCTATTCACTAGATGAAGCAGGAGGTTGGAGGAGGACACCGATTTTTTCTTTCACCCTTTTCCTTTACTGTGGTTTTAGTAGGAGGACAGTGGAGAATAACTTATAGTCAGTAGGTAACAGGAGCAATTGGGGGACATCAGGTGGATGACTGACAGGGATGAGAGTGATCCACCATGAAGGTCTGTCGGGAGGCAGTGAGTTTCACCTGGAGAAGACTGACAAAAATGCCTGAAGGAATGATTTTTCAGCAGGACTGGACTCTGCAGTGGGGTGTCCATTACCATATGGAGCTGTGGCCAGAATTGCTGTGCCTTCTCAGCAGGAAATCTGCTCTTCATGTGTGTCTACAGCCAAGCCTAGAGGTGCGCTGCAAGCATTTGTTCACCCTCCCAGTAGCCCTGCTGTGAAGATTGATTTTTTTTTTCTTCTTTTTTTTCTTTTTGTCCCTATTCTACCATTGGAAAGTGGAGGCACGAAGGGCTCGATTGCCTTTGAGGAGCGGTTGCAGCTTGAGTTTGCTCAAGGATATTAGTTTGCAGTAAGAGGGGAAGATCTGTGCTTTTAGGAATGCCATTTGATTTTTTGGCCATCTGCCTTGGGATAGCATGAGTTTGGTGTCATTTGGTGTATAGCTGTCAAGCAGTAACCTTATAAAAGGGCCTTTGAGTTGGCCAGCTGTCAAGGTCTGCTGGTTGAGCTGGCTTTTGTACACCTTTTGTGTTAATAAAGGTGTTTTGGGCTAAATTATGTGCCTGGTGGCATCTTTACAGGGACAGTGACCTTGAGGATGGACTTGAACAGCTAAGTGAAGCTCCGAATGCTTGTGCTTGAGGAATAAAAGGCAGCAGGAAAATGTGCAGAGTATGCAGGGTGCTGGTTTCTGCTGAAACCTCGATATCCCTCCTGGTAGCTGGAGAGCAGCTGGATGGTTTTCTCTGAACAGCTGCCAATAACCCCTGTGCTCCCGTGAGCCCAGTAATTCATCAGAGGCTTTTCTTACTCTGCTGGGAAGTCTGGTTCCTCCTGACCACTGGTCCAGGAAGCCAGCAGGAGCTGAGCCCGTGATCCTCTCTTTGCCCAGGCATAACAGGCAGGCATTTCAGGGAAGAAAGCCTGCTTCCAGCACCAAGAGTGTGTCCTCAGAGCTTCTTTGCCCATGTCCATCTAAAATGTAGCTAGGGTTGTGTTGTCACTCTGACCTGAGGCTTTCCACAACCTCCTTGGCACTTGAGGCTCCGTGCCTTGTGGAGGAGCAGACGGCGTGCACTGTCCCAGGCTGGGCAACACGAGTTGCCCACTGAGCATCTTTCTGGTTGCCAGCAAGCTGGTCCTGCTGCTGTGTTGAGCTGCCATCAGCAGTGTGCTCCTGGCTCCCCCATCCAAGGAGAGAGGCTGTGAGCTGGCTGCCTCTGGCCACAGCAGGTAGCAGAGGGGCTGGAGAGCTGTGCAGGACACAGCGGAGGGGGCAGTTGGCTGTAGGCTCTACTGGCTTGCACAGCTCGGGACTCTGCTGTAGTGTGTGGATACAGATACTGTATTTTCCCTTATTTTAAAGTAGGAAATCAAGTGCTGGGAGTGTGATGGGAGAAGTGGGAAGGCTTTATGGCCACTGGCACAGTCTGTTCCCTGGACACTCCATTCATGCCCTTGTTGGCTTGCTGACCAACGTGCTGCTGGGGTTAGTGAATAAAATGTAAGGAAGATTTGGCACTGGTGGTGGAGAAATGGCTTTTTAAGATTCGACAGATGGGGCAGTTAATTTGGCCTGGGTGGTGGCCGGGGTTGGATGCCACACCAGAGAGTGTTTGTGTTAAATGGGGAGCAGAGGTCTGGAAAGTGCCACATCAGTGATGTGCGACGGGGCCTTACTGATGTGACAGGAGCTTGAGCTGGGGTTGCTCTTGCCAGAGCATGCAAATTGTGCTGGTGGGATGCTGCCCTGCAGGGAGGTGCTGCAGACTCCCTGCATGTACAGAAGTGCTGTACCTGTTTGTGCACACCAATGAAATCGTGGCCTTCAGCACTGCTGAGGGTGGTCATGTGCCTGCCCCTGTGGGAGCCCAGCCTGCTGGGTGCCAGCTATGAGCCTGGGCAGGCTTGGCTTGCCTCTGTTCTCTCTTCCTTGGCTGCATAAGTACTGAATTGTAGAGGTTTGGTTTGTTTTTCTTCTGTTTTTTGCCTTGCTGATGTTGAGGATTAAAATCCACTGCTTGGGGCTCATGAGCAACTGTTGGGAGTGAGACTCTTGGCCTGCAGATCAGAAGGCAACAGATGCAGTAGGCTTGAGAAACCTCTCGCTTCTGGCAGCTCCTGCACACCAGGGTAGCAGGGGATGATGTGGGACGGGGCATACAGCTGATGCTGGGTGCATCTCCATGGCAGGGAAGGGGGTGCAGTGACACTGGGTGCATCCCCGCTCTGCAGACAGCCACCTCTCAATTCCCAGTGCCACTTGGGAGTGGTGTGTCCCCTTGTTTTGGGCTGTCCATGAAGGTGATGAGGGAGATACATTTAGGGTGATCTCAGACCTGGTTTTCTTCTCTTCAGCAGCAAGCTGGAGTGCATTTCTTTGTGCATGCTGACTGGCCAGGCATAGCTTTGCATTCATGACGTACCTTTGTTGAACAAAACCAAAGGGGTTTCAGCCATTCTGCTGCTTTTTCTTCCCTTGTGCTGTTGGTCCTTGCTTGTTGCTGCGCTCGCTGGAGTCTGAGCGAGCCCTTGGTTCTCAGCCCCCTGGCACTGTGCAGCTTTGAAATATCTGCTGAAGGTCATTGTGGTTACGGTCTTGGGTTAGGAGCTGCATTTGAAAACCCTTCAGAAAGGAGCTATTGCTGGTTTTGCCACGTGAGCTTGTCATGAGAGTCATGAAGCGCAGCTGACTGGAGCTGCATTACCGGGGGCTGTATCCAGCCTGCGTGTGCTCTCTTGCTTGCTGGGTGCCAACAGAGCATCCTCTGTGCACAGGCAGTGGCACAGGCCCAAGTGTCTCCCCAGGGTCTCTGACGTGGCTGTCGCTGTAGGGCTGAGAGCCTGGGATCAGTGTTGGTGCTGAGCAGGCTTTTTGGAGGGGAACGCTGTGCAGCATCACTGTATTCCTTATCCCAGGGAGCAAGCAACGAGGAGGTTGTGGTGAATTATTGCCTGCCCGTCAAAGTCTTGTTGCCTGTTCTCCTGTGAGGTGGTGGAGTTGGGTGTCCTGGGAAGGTGCTGCAGGATTGCTGTGTGCATTGGGTGGCCTTATCAGTGGATCTCTTGGCATTCCTGGCCCCGAAAAGAACACAGTTCATTCTCCCTCTCTTTTTTTTTTTTTTTTTTTTAAGATAAAGAACAGAAAATTGTTTGGAGCATGGCTGTGGCTTTCTTGGGGGTGGCTGTTGGTGTGATGCTCTGCCTGTCCAGGACACGTGCACCTGCCTGAGGCATGTTTGCTCCCTTACTTTGGGTTATTTGGACCTCTGTGTATGTTCCTTCCTCCCCTTGCTTCCCTTCTCCTGCCGTGTGTCCTGCTGTCCCATCGGCACCGGGGAGCAGTGAGGGAGTGTCAGGGCAGCTCTGAATGAAGACCACTTGGCTGCTCAGCGAAGCCTCTGCTGATGGGATGCTGAGGGAATCTCGCTTTCGGTAGCTGTGTGAACAGAGCTGGGAAGCTGCTTCTCCATAGCCCCTGCTCGGGAAGGAAAATGTACACAGTGCTGTCTTGCAGCGAGCTCGCAGGCTCCCCAGCCCCCCGCGTCGCTGCTGCTGCTGCTTCTCTTACTAAACTACCGGGTTATTTTTAACTTGGAAAAATTACAACCCGAGATTGGCATTCTCTACCCCCAGCGGAGGGCTGGAGGCAGGATGTGGGGGAGGCACTGCGGAGGGCTGGGAATGCGGCTCGGCGTTCGGGCAGGCCCGGCTGCGGGCCGTGCCCCCGGCCCCGCCGCACAGCCGGCCCGGGAGGCTGGAGCTGCAGCCTGGATTCCCATGGCGAAGGCACGGAGCAGCTGCAGACACATAAACAAATCCTGCTGCAGCAGGCTGTGGGGAGAGAGCCCGGCTCTGCCTGCCAGGCTTGCTTGCGTGACAGCCTGCAGACGGGTAGCTGCTGACGGGGGCTGGGTACCTCCTTCAAAGAGTATCCCGCAGAGATGCTCCCGGGGGAGGGAGTGTGCTGTGGAGGAGCAGCCAGCCAGGTTGCTGTTTTGCCCAGCAGAGGAGGCTTTGCTGGACCACGCAGCCCTAATTCAGCTTGCAGAGAGCTGGTGGGGAGGAGCCAGGGCGAGGTGTCACTCTTGTGCCGTGTTTCTCTTTCCCCCTCCCCTCGCTCTGCCTCTACAGTGTTTTGCAGGCAGTTGCGTTGCCAGCGGATCTCCTCGAGTGAACAGGAGCACCTTTCTAAATCCAGTGGCAGGGAGATGTTTCTGCCGAGTCCCTTCTCCATGCAGCCCACAGGAGTGTAGTTCTCTCAGTCCCTCTGGATTGCACCAGACACTCCAGCTTCCAGCTCTGGCAGCTCTGCTGCTGAGACGTGTCTGTGCAGCCCTGCCTGGGAACAGGGATTGATAAGGTAGCAAGACTCAAACACCACCAGAGGACTGCAGATATGTCTCTCTCTCTGCCGTTTGTCTCACAGAAACGGTGTAGGTTGAGCCAAGCAGATAAAGAAGAGTGCAGGCTCCAAGTTCTTGTCTTAGTCTGTCCCAGCCACACCTGTGGGTCCTTTGTTGCTGCTCACCTGCAGTGTGGATGCATCAGCTAGGGAGGGTGGCTGATGCCTGGGCCATGCTTGTTTGTCCTAGGGTTTGCTGTCTTCCTTGCCAGCAGCAAAGCTGTTGATGGTGGAGAGTGTTCTGGAGGCTCCTCTGATGGGCAGGTGCTGCCAGGGTCTGGAGTCCTCTGCTCCAGCTTGCCTGGGAAAGCCTTCCAGAGCCCATCAGTCCTGACCTGTCGTCTGCTACTCTGTAGCTCTCCTAGTGATGGGGGCAGGAGTAGCAGGTTAACACAGCAAACCTCTCGACAAGCAATGGCCGATACTTATTTTCCTCAGCTATCTTCAGGCAGATGCAGGCACCCTTGCTCCTTTGGGAATAATTTGTTTGCCTGTCAAGGCTGGTCCCTTACCCCCAGCACACTGATCCCATTTGGCCTCACTTTGGGCAGTGAGCTGGTGTGAGGCTCTCCAGGCTGTGGGATGGGGCACACCATGAGATACTGATGCTGTTCCTCTGCCTCTGACCTCAAGCCAGGACTCCATGAGTTCCTGCTGGAGCAGCAGTACTGATGCCTCAGCTCTGCAAAGACCTGACGTGATGCCTGACCCTGTTACAGAAATTACATGGCTGAGTGTCATCCCTGTGTGGTAGGGAATGGCTTCTGGCTACTCTCTTCTCAAGACTTGTAAGGTTTGTTGTCAGGCATGAGATGCTGTTCTGTGGTTGAGCCAAGGGCTGCTGCCACGATGATGGCAGGTAGTGGAGGGCAGAGCAGCTCTTGTACAGCCAAGGCTGGACCAGCACCTCTTCCCCCCAGCGAGCTACTCTGCAGCTTATGTGAGGCAGTGGGGTGTCCCCACCACCCCAGAGTGCTGTGTACACACAAGGACAGCTGCTGACACTGGCTTTAGGGTTGGTGTGTGGGGTGAAAGACCAGGACCCTTTACTTGTGAGACAGGCTTCTGAAAGTTCTCTGTTACCGCATTGCCTGGTGCTCTTTGTTGCTGCCGCCATGTGTCTGGCAGGGCTGAGCAGGGCCCTTGTGCTGTGGCTGTGGGAGCTGCCTGCAGTTATTTCTGAGACTGCTCATCAGTCTGTACTGTGACCTCTGCCAGTGTTTCTCAGGGCAGCTGATCACATCCTCAGGTACCAGAGCAGCAAGGCTGTGCTGAGCCACCCGACTCCACCTGGGCCAGCCTGTCCCTGAGCCTGGCTTGCTGCTGGCCTGCAGGCCTGAGCAGTGCCTTTGGACCTGGCACTCCTGACTGATCTCTTTTCCTTCGAGCTGTGCCCGAGCACTGGGGAGATGCAGCACTTCCTGAGATGCTTCAGCAGAGCAGACCTGCTTGGCTGAAAATCACTGATTTCGTGGCATGGCTGTGCAATTCTCATCTCTTCTTTATCTCCCTGCCTTCCTTCTTGGCCTTTGGGGCTGCATGCAAAGTGCTGTGTCTGTTTGGGATCTGTATTTTCAAGGGATCCTTCTTGTAATCAAAACCACAGGGGGGAGGAGAGAAAGGCCACATGATGTTGAGGAGGTAAACAGGGAAGGAAGCGTCATCAGCAGTCTGCTGACATACAGAGGTTGGACATTTCTTGCTGCTTGCTGTGAGACCTTGTCCTTAGCACCTCCCCGGACCCTGAGCCTGCTGTGCTGTGCCAGGTGCTGCTCCTGCATCTGGAAGGGAACCCTCAGGCTGCAGGGAGCTGGAACATGGGTCAGCCAGGTATACTCTACTAGAGCACTTCTCTCGTTTGTAAATAAGCAGAGGGGCCCCCAGCCTGAAGTGTGGGGCTCCTGTTCCCCTTGAATATGTCTTTGATGAACCACTGGAAGAGTTCTTCTGGAAGAGTTCATCTTCCAGTCTGCCTGGTAGGAAAAGCAGCTGATCTCTAAATCCAAGAACCATAGAATGGAATGGGTTGGAAGGGACCAACAGTTGCTGTGCTTCAGCAGGTCAGGGACCCTCACTTCTGGCCTGGGACTTGCATATCCAAGTGACCTGCTGAGAAGCAAATATGTTCCCTTTGCTGGATTTTTATCCCTTCAGTGGGATGTGGCATGTGTGTGCAGGGTGCAGAGTGGCTTGGTTGTATAAGTGAATGTTTGCTGCGCGGGTGGGCTGGAAATCAGAATTGAATGTATTGTGTGCAGTTCTCCTCTGGAGATACTCAAAACCTGCCTGGACACAATCCTGTACAACCTGCTTGGGGTAAACCTGCTTTAGCAGGGGGCTTGGGTGAGATGATCTCAAGAGATCCCTTCAAATTCCAGCCATCCTGGGACTGTGTGGTGGCACATGTCAGCTTACAAGTTTACAATGCCCAAAGCTGCTTCAAACTTCTTCTCTTTGCTGCAGCAGCTCTGGGGGGACTTTGGTGCAGAATTCCTATTTGGAAAGGAAAAAGAAAGAGTGCAGGTTTTCCAGGTGGGTTTATCACTGGTGTTTCTGACACAGAAGTGGACGTGCCCACAAGGACCTGTGGGTGCCCCTTATCCTTCAGGAGGTGGTTTGTGAGCATTGCTTGCTCCTTGAATCCCATCTCCTCTGGGGCTTGGAGGAAGCCACATGCCCCTTTTATTTATCCTTCTGAAGAGCATCACTAAGGACCTGGTGGGGGGGGGGGGTTGATTTTTGTTTTAACTGCAGTCATTGTTTCCTGGCTGCAGTTTATTTCTACAGATAAAATCTGAGCTTTTTCCCCTTTGAAGAAGGCAGCCACCTGCCTCACACAGGCAGCTGAACATGGCACTGTGCTGCAGGGATGTGCTCTAATAAAGTAAATGTGCTGCTGCACTGGATAAGGAGTGTTCTTGGGCAAATGCCATTAGTTTCTGCAAATGCTGAGGCCTCTGCTTTGTTTGGGTTTGTGGCCCTTTTGACTGTTGTGACAAGCCTATGAACATGACCTGGGGCAGCAGACAGGTCTGTGCTCATGCCTGCTCTGGGGCAGCTCCAGGTTGGCCTCGGGGGAGCTTCTGAGCTGCAGCTGAGGCAGGTACAGAGGGGTTAGGGGACCTGGGGACATCTGAGCTGTCAGAGAAGAGAGAGGAGGACAGGGCTTGAAGATAATACAGAGCCTGGAACACAGGACTGTATTCAGAGCTGCTGACTCCCACCTTCCTCACCGTGCTGCAGATGAGATTTCCTGTCAGGAAATGAAAGTTGCTCTTTGGATAAAGGCTATGAATAAAACTTTCTTTCTGAAGTGCCTTGTTGTGTCCGTGACTGAGGAGCTGTTGGAGCATCTGTTCCTGTTGGGACACAGAATGCTTGAAGGGATATTGGTGGAAGTCTTTAATGGGACAATGCCAAATATTGTGCTCACAGACTGAACTTCCTGTGTCTGAAGTCATCTGTGGGCCTGGTCCTTGGTGGTGGTTTTGGGGATATCTTAGGAGCACATGCAGGTGTTAAGGAGGGGGAAGGGCTGAGACAAGTCTGGATGTGTCCCCGTGGGAAAGATGGAGTAGCCCGACTGTACCATCAGCCTTACTGCTTTTGGAGGCTGTTTCTCAGGTTATTGTGAACCACAGAATCATAGTAGTTTGGAAAAGGTCTTTAAGATCATTAAGCCCAATGGTAAACATAACACTGCCAAAGTCACAACTCAACCATGTCCCTGGGTGGCACACCTACATATCTTTTAAAATCCTCCAGGGATGGTGACTCCACCTCTGCCCTGGGCAGCCTGTGCCAGGGCTGGACAACCCTTTTGGCAGAGAAATTTTCCCTGATGTCCAATGTAAACCTCCCCTGGTGCAGCTTGAGGTCATTTCTTATTATGAGGTAGAAGAGCCCAGCTGGCTCCACCCTTCTGTCAGGGAGTTGTACAGAGTAAGAAGGTCCTCCCTGAGCCTCCTTTTTTCCAGGCTGGGCCCCTCCAGCACCCTCAGCTGCTTCTCACCAGACTTGTGTTCCAGACCCTTCCCCAGCTCCGTTCCCTTCTCTGGATATGCTCCAGTCCTTCAATCTCACAAGGGTCACTTGTCACGAGAGTCCCAGCACTGAACCAAAGCTCCATCCCCCTGCATCGTTCCCCCAGAGTGCTTGTCCTCTTGGGACCCTGAGAACTGGTCCTGTTTGACTGATCCTCACCTCTGTGTGTGTTATATTAAAGAGAGGACACCTTTGTGTTGGGTGTTTTGGTGATCAATTACATTACATTAGCCCAGCCTGTTTTGGGGATGCAAAGAACCAACGGGAGTTTGAGATGTGAGAGCCCACCAGCTGAGTCTCCTGAAAGACGAGTGGAACGTCAGCTGAGATCAACTTGGGTGATGCAGATGCATCCCATTGCTTGCTCTTGGAATACATAACCTGTGGGCACAGCCCTTTTCTGCTTGTTAACACGTGCTTTGCTTTCAGCTCTCTGGCTGTGGAGACGGTGGGTTTTGTGGGCCAGTCTAATTACAGCTCATTCCCGCAAGATATGTTTTAATGTAATTCAATCTTAGGTGGTGTTGGTGCTCTCTGTGATGAAGCTTCTTTGTGCAGCTGGAATAATCCTTGTCTAGCTCTCACTGTTTTGCAGTGTAAATCTGTGCATTGCTTCAGGCTGGCTCTTTTTAAGGTTTCAACAAGAATGGGTGTTGTTTTTAAGAAAGAGGTTACAGAAAAAGGCAAAATTTGATCTTTTACCTGTCCTTGTAAAAATTCAGTGAGCCTCAGCATCAGCCTTTGAAAACAAACATTTGATTTCTAAAAGTTCTGTTTGTCACTGTGCTCTATTCCCTTTGCCCCTCAATGAAGGAGGACAGGAGCCTGACTCCATCACAGGCTTTGTGGTGCCTTAAATGGAGAAGTGTCTTTCTCTGAAATCTCGTCCTCATTCTCCTCCTGAGCCTGAGCCATGGTACTGCACAGGTAAAAATTTCTCCCATCCCAAGTGTCTTGGCCACCCTCCAGCCTCACTCCCCTGGCAGCCCTCATCCTTCAGACCTGTCCCTAGCCTGCTGTTTCTTGGGAAGGGGTGGACATGGCCCTGAAGCATGTGGCAGACCGGAGGCTTCTAGCGTGAGTGTCCAAATGTTTCCTTCTGGCAGCCCCTTTGCAGCCCTGCTCTGCCTGCAGCTCCAGGCTGTTTCTCAACCCTAGCTCTCTTTTTTGGGGGAAGCTCTAGGAGAGGCTGCTGAGCCATTTTCCAGACCAAAGGTTTCTCTAAGCCCCAGTGTCTATGCAGGCCCCCACTTTGCCTTGGCAGCCCAATGCCATCCATGTTCCAGTTGTATCTCAAGATTTCCCCTGTATATGGATGTTTCCCTGACCCTAATTTTATAGCTGAACCTTTTGACAGTCCAAGTGCAGCTCTAGGCTTTGTCTCTCTCTCAACCCCTAACCCTGACTCTAACTCTCATATTCCACAGAACAATTGGAAAGGCCCCACAGCCACTGCCTGGATGAAAACTGACCCAGCCCAGCTGTCCTGCCAGCCCCTGTTTGGATGTTGAAGCCCCAGCTCAGCTATAAGCTGTCTTTCACTATCCCTTTTATTTTTTGTGAAGAACTAGAGGGAAGACCCTTAAAATGTGGCTCACACCAAAGTTTTCGCTCAGCCCGGGACTCTGAGCTGTTCTCACCTTTGGCAGCCCTTTCCCAGTTTTGCTCCAGCAGATAGGTCAGGCCTTCTGCTTCAGAGCCTGACCCCTCGTTTGCCTGTGGGCTGTAAGGAAGAGCCCCCAACCATTTCTTGGCAAAAGGTATCTCCCACATGGGTCTCTTGGCAGCCCCTCTCCCCAGGTGTGGTGTAACCTTTCCTTTCGGTCCAGACCCTGGCCTTGGAACTGTTTTCCAGCTGAGCTCTAGGAGAAGCCTCTGAGCCATTTCCCAACCCACTCCCTTTACCTTTTGGCAGTCCCTTTCCAGCTCCATATGAGCTCTAGGCTTTCTCTGACCTTGACCCTGGTTTTCCAGCTGAGCCTTAGCCAAGTCCCCCAGCCTCTTTCCTGATGAAGGCTTTCTCCCAGGTGAGGCCTTGTGTAGCCCTTGCTTTGCTTGGGTGAGCCCTGCCTTGCCGTGCTTCCTCTGCACCTCTGGGTTTTCTTTTTCTTAGCTGTAGCCCTGATTTTCCTGAGAAACCATAGAGGAGTCTCCTACCAGTTACCAGGAGCAGTGTTTTCCCCCAGCCCAGCACTCTTGGAAGCTACCAGGTACTTTTGCATCCCCTTTGCAGCCCCACTCCAGCTGCTGCTCTGGACTTTATTTGTCTCAGCATTATCCCAACCCTAATCTCATGGCCAAGGTCATTCCTGAGGAAGGTGTCTGCAAGCCCAGGTCTTTTAGCAGCCCCCCCTTTCTTCTTGTGAGCCCTTTCTGGCCCCTCTCGAGCTATGGGTTTTGGCTTTTCTTCAGCCCTAATCTTAATTTCACATCTGGAGCTCAGCCATGAGGCTTCTCCTAAGCCAGGTGTTGTGGCAGTTCCCAGTGTGTTCCAGCCCCACTCTCCTGGCTGTCCTGTGCCTGGGGAGGGCCCGTGATGCAGAACAGAGCTGTGATTGGCTGGGGTTCCTTAAAATGTTATGTGCAGATTTCTGATTTTTTTTTTTTTTTTTTTTTTTAAAGTCAGAAACCTGCTGTTTCAAAGTCAAACAGTCAGACAGGGATTGTGCAGTATGAACTTGTCTCCCTTTTCCCCTTCCTTCTTGTCTGCTCTCTGGGGATACCGAGCTGATGAAGGATGTGGATGCTAGCACACACAGGCTGCTCCTCTCCCGGTTTTGCATCCAGGCTTTGGATTTGGAGTCTGGTGTTGCTGCTAGCATGCAGCATTGGTGGGCAGTATTTTTCTTGAGGAACAGCTGCCCACAGAAGTTCAGTTAATAGTGCTTGTGCAACCTTCACTGAAGGTTTTTGAGTGTTTCCTTTAAATATCCTCTTGAGCCGTGAGGTGGTGAGGCTGAAATGCAGCCAAGGCCATGAGCACCCCAGACCTCAGGCTCCTGGGGAGGGGGAGAGGTGCTGCTCTGAGAGGTGGGCAGCAGGTGCTCCTGCTGCTGCCCCGGGGTGGAGGCACTGCTGCCCCGGAGCTGCTGTAAAGGACTTCTTTATGGGCACAATCAGTTTTTGGACCTGTAAAACAGTTTGGGGGCTCTTGTGTGGCTCTTCAAGGTAACCTGCAAAGATTTGAAGGAAAAGGAGCCAACGGCAATTTGCCAAGTGCCTGTGATGAGGGGTATGAGCTCTGCTCCAGGCTGCCCCTGGGAGTGTGGGCAGCAGAGCCGTGTGCCCCTTGCACCGGGGCTGGTCTGCACCCTGCTGCTCTGTGAGGAGGGGTGGGAGATGTCAGGATTGGGCCTCTGGTGGAAAATCTGTATCTTTTGTATTTTCCTGGTGTGAAACTGCAGCCTCCGAAGCTGGAAGATTGTTTCAAAAAAGCAAGTCTGAGGTTTAAACCCTCTTGGAAACCTTTTCTTTTTTTGGGGGGATAAGCAACATCTTGAAAGAGAGTAACAAACTGTGAGCTCTTCCTCCCACTGGGT
The DNA here is from genome assembly GCF_003031625.1 of Empidonax traillii. Taxonomy (NCBI): domain Eukaryota; kingdom Metazoa; phylum Chordata; class Aves; order Passeriformes; family Tyrannidae; genus Empidonax; species Empidonax traillii. The sequence continues at coordinate 69,736 of NW_020956271.1, read as the reverse complement.
GGGGTTGCCAGCACCCTGCCTCCCCTGACCCAACAGCGCTCCCAGAAAGCTGAAAATAGTTGGTACTTCCCATCCTTGGGGCAATTATTTGATCCTCTGCAGCTGATCTGAGCTATTCTCAGAGCTAACAGCTGGCCCGGGCAGGGGCCTGTTGGGGGCTGTGCACCCCCAGGACCCAGGCTGGGTTCTGTAGCCCTCTCCAGTGAGCAGGGTCGTGGTCCTGTCAGGAGCCCTCAGTGCAGGGCTGCCTGTGGGGGGTCCATCCCTGCAGCCCGTGTCCCCACCTGTGCAGATTCACCCGTGCTGCAGTTCCCAACCGGACTGCATCTGTGAGCAAACTGCACACAGAGCTGGCCCTCGTTGTCACACGAGGTGGGGAGATGAGTATTTGAAATTATTTATTCTACTGCAGTAGTTTTAAACACTGACAGTTTTGAATGCAGTGTTAGTGTCTCTCTGGGAGCTTTTTGCAGCCGGAGTGGATCCATCAGGATTTCCTTCTGGAAGCTCTTAGCCTGCAGGTGAGGAGGTGTGTGTTGCAGCAAGAATCTGCCCAGTCAGACTGAAGCAGCAAAACAATGAATGCTGCTTGCTGTGATTACAGACCGCTAGCTATGCCCCATGTTAATTTAATTAACGTTAGAAAATATTGTTTGAAACTTTTTTGTCTTTAAAGTTTCAAAACCTGGCCACAAATATACATATCTCATTAGATCAGGGGCTTTGAGAGTGCTGAGGGATATGTCTGAGGTTATTTGAGATCTGTTTGGTGGGCCAAGGGGGACCTTGAAGAGCTGCTGTTTTCACGCTGTGCACAAGCATCAGGCACACCAGCAGTGTAACTACTTCTGCAAACCACGTAGTAAGAATTCTTTGGTGTCCTGTGGCAGGTTGTCTTTGAGATTACACTCAGTGCTTCCAGCACTGTGACTTAGAGTGCTTGGGAGAGCCTTGTGCTCCCAGCAGTGCTGTGGGGTCTCCGTGGGCCTCACTGCAATGGCCGTGTGGGGGAGACACTGCGGGTGGGTGCCCATGGGGACACGGGGTGTGCTCGGAGGGTGCTGCACGCGTGCCTGTCACCCAGCCTGCCGTGGCCCGAGGGCTTCTCAATCAAATCTGGTGGTAACAGTGATGTTTCAGATGTGTTCAGCTCTTCAGGCGAATGTGGGCCTGAGAACAAAGTCTGCTGGGTCAGCATGATGTTGGGTAGTCAGACTCCCAGAGGGGCTGTGGAATGTTTCCCAGGCTGGCCCTTGCTCTGGGAAGGCAATGTGGCCAGGGATGCGTTTTCAGAGGCTTGGTAAAAAAACGGGGATACTTTCTCCCTTGGGGGACAGCTCAGCATGAGGGAGAAAAAAGGCTGGAAGTTGTTCTTGATAGGACTGGGGACTTCCTCTGGGCAGTGCATTCCAGGGTGAGGTGTGGTGAATCCCAGCATCCCCCATGCTGGACAAACAGATCTGGAGAGGAGCTTTTCCTTGGGGACTGGCACAGACTCCTCTGAACCTTCCCCAGCCTCCTGAATTTGCCCCATTTGCTCAGTCATGCCAGCCCTTGCAAGCACTGGGTGCGCTGTTTGTTGAACTGCTGATCGCTCCAAGCAGAGTTTTGTCTTGTATTTTCCTGGGGATTGAGTGCAGAGAGGGAGAGTGCCGTGTTATCTCCAGCTCCAGTCCTCTCTGACCTCAGGCTGGCATTCCCTGAAGTGCAGCCCCCGGCATGCGGAGCAGCACTGGAGCTGGGGTGCAGCACGTGAGGCATTCCTGCTGCTTTTGCAGCAGGAGGCTGCCTGTCTGCTCTTTTAACCCCCTATACAGTATGTAAATATAGATATAATCTGAAATAATAGGAAGACAGAAGCAAGGTAGGTGCAGAAAAGCAGGCTTCCCGTTCCAGCATGGCCCTCACGGGAGCTTGGGGCAGAGCTGCGAGAGGAGGGTCTCCGAAGCACAGAGGAGCAGGGACGTGCTGTGTGACATATGGACAGCCCCAACAGGAGCTTTGGTGTTGAATGGTGCCGTAGCTTGGCTGTTGAAAGAAATCTGGGCAGAGGGAATGTGCACTCAGGCTGGAATGTCAGCCAGGCAGTGAATATCAAGGTAAAATGGTGGTTTAGAACAATGGAGGAAAGTACAAGGAGAATACGCAGTCCATGTGGACTTACCTCTCCGAGATGGCTTAATCCTGTCAGGGTATTGTCTGAGCACCTACTGCTTCATTTCCGTGCTTCAGAGATTTTTATGAGCCAGGAAGGATATGTTGCTTGTGTAGCTGTAAAATCCTTGCCTGGCATGTGTGAGACTGTGTTCGGGAGACTCGGCGTTTTGTTTGCAGAAGTGCACTCAGCTGTGGGGTGCTGACAGGATCTGTGGGGCACCCAGGACAGTGATTGGAAGGTGCTGCAGGGCAGAGTGGGACCCTGAGCTGGTGGGGCTACCTCTCTTGAGCGAGCAGGTCCTACAAGCCATGAGTCCTGCAGGAATCGTGCCCTTGGGGTGTGCTGTTATGCTTGGAATTGAATCTAGCCACCCGGTACTTGGGTGCTGGATGCTTGGTACCTGCTCCTGCCATGTGCAGAAGGGTATGCCAGGTGTTTCAGAACATCCCCTTGCTCAGCTTCACGTTCTCCTGGGTGGCTCTCTGCAGGCCAGGTGCCGGAGTCTGATGGTGGTGTAGCAGCTACGTGTACAAATGGAGTCCTTGGTGCTCTGTTTATGTTGCCCAACACACGCATCGGTCATGGGTTGGACTTGAGGGTGAGTGCACAAGTGTGAATTTTGTTTGCTCAGAGCTAGATTTTCAGCAGATGGTGTTGAGCAAGCAAGAAATTGGATGCTTTGGGGTAGAGACATGTTGTTTGGTGGAAGGTCTGGAAAGGCACTTTGGCTTTTGTGCCAGCATCCACCTCTCCTTCTGACGTGCAACGGGACGTAGGCAATGGCAGTCTGTCTTTCCATCAGGTACGCTCTCGAAAAGCATCCTCAGTGGGGCCCATCTGTGATGTCTTTGTCCCTGGGGCTGCTCATGGCTGTCCTGAAAGGCAGTGCTACCTCCGAGTGCCGTGGGCTCAACATGTTGTGTTCCTGTGTCTCTGCTCACATGGATGAGTTAATGTGGTACGTGGGTGCTGGGTGGCACACACCATCCCGGGCTCTGCACTCCTGAGACTCCAGCTCAGATGCCACTGTGGCTGAGCCAGGCCAAGAGGACTGGCTCACACCTGCCTTTGGGTATATCCCTGTTACCACTCTAGGACTCTATTCCTTTTCCTTCATATGTTGACCTCCTCTCACAAACTAGGCACGTGTGTTTCTGCAATGCCTGTTAAAAGTTCTTCTCAAACCCTGGAGATCTTTCTCTTTACAGGCTGATTAGTCAGAGCCGCTGTGGCTTCTCCATGCCCTTGCTCTCAGCTCATTTTCAGCACCCCTTTTTCTCCTCCACCTGAAGATCATATTGAGAAGATCTTCCGTTTCTGAGGGAAAACAGAGGTGAACCACTCTGCAGGACGTGTGCTGATGGAGCTGCATGTACAAATGAGATCAGAGCTCCCTCCTCACAGTGAGCTGTGGTTGCTGTCACAGAGTGCTCAAGGACTGGTGGTGGGGCTGCGTGGCTGGAGCACTGTATGTGTCCGCAGGATACTGGGAGCATGTGACCCACATGTTAGCAAGCCTCAGCCTCTGAACTGGGAAAATCAGAAGAGCCACTCTTGTGGGAATGCTGGTAGAAGAGGGAGAACAAGTGATGGCTGCTTGGTTTTGGGCTGGCGTTGGCTCAGTTGTGGAATTTCTGATAATGTTTTTGGCTTCTGCACAGATGCTGCAACTCCTGGAGGAGCCCAGGCTGGAGTGAGGGGAAATACCGGCATGATCTGGACTTGGTCTGGTGTAGCGATGGCTTGTGCTTTCAGAACAATAGAAATGAACCCACGGGAGTAGGATAGTAACCTGATGTGCCTCAAACTGTGTAAGGGCAGGTGTCACTGCTAGCAGCAGATGCTGGGCAGAGGCTGTGCCATAGCAAGTTGGGCTGCTCACAGAGCAGGACAAAACACAGCGTTCAGCACTGCTCTGCTCGTCTCTTGAGATGCAACAGTCCAGTTGCAGTGCGTGGTCATCCTGCCAGCACGTGCCATGGTGCTGTGCTCGTCATGTGTGCAGCACCCGGCACTGGGGGCTTGCCAAGGAGGCCGTACCACCACCTCATGAAGGAGGGCTTGCCCTGGGCTGCTGACGGTGCTGGTACCTGCCTGCTGCAGGGGTGTCGCAGGCTGGCAGCGCAGGGGTGGGATGTGCGTCAATTAAAAGACATAAAAAGGCGTAAAAAACTTGAGCGTGGAGAATGAAAACTCCCTGCTTGTAACAGTGGCAATAAAGCTGAATCGAGCAGCCTGGAGCGCTTGCGTGATGTGCTAGTGAGAACATGTTGATCTCCATATGAAAACCATAAGCTTATTTAGAAAATTGGGCTGTCTCATTTGACATTGGAGTTTCTCTTATAATCTGCAAATATTTAATTAGCATGGAAATGGCTAGTTAAGTGGGGTTCTCAGCGCACATAAAGCCACATTCCAGTGTGGTGGTGCTCCCTAGCAGGTGGTGTGCTTCCCTTCAGGGTGCTGGACAAGTTCCTGGCTCTCAGACCAGGCAGAATGCTCTGGATGCAGCAGGCAAAAGCAGACCACAGCACTGGGCAGACATGAATGTATCCCTTTCCTCCTGTACAGCTTGTCCCCTAAGAGATGGCGGCAAGAGATGTTTGCTCCACAGGATTATGACCAGTACAATGTGTTAAATGCCCCGGGCTCCCTGGTGTCTGGAGTCCCAGCTGGCCACAGTGACTCTGGCCCCTACCAGCAAAGAGCTTACTGGAACCTTCCACATTCAGAATGGGAGCTGGAGCAGGGCCCTGCCAGGCCCTGGGTGCTGCCATCCTCTCAGGGGCCCTGTCTGCAGCCAGCTCCGAGTGCAGCATCACCCCTGAGACAGGGGCTCTCTCCTGACACCTGCGGGGACTTTGCAGGGCCTCTCCTTGGACTTAAATGACTTTGCACGTAGTTGGAGTGGGGATCTCAGTTAGAATCATCGAACCACTAAGGTTGGAAGAGACCTTTAAGATCAACTGTCCGCCCAGCACTGCCACTGTAACCACTAAACCACATCACTCAGCGCCAGATCCAGACGGTTCTTAAACTCCCCGAGGGATGGTGACTCCACCCCCTCCCTGGGCAACCTCTTCCAGTGCATGACCACCCATACAGTGAAAAATCTTTTTCTAATACCTAATCCAAATCTCCCCTGTCTCAGCCTGTGGCCATTCCCTCTGATCCTCTCCCTGCAGCACCAGAGAAGAGAGCAGCCCTCACCTCATACAACCTCTTGTCTGAGAGGTGCAGAGAGCAGTGAGGTCTCTCTGAGCTTCCTCTTCTCAAGAGTAAATAGACCCAGCTCCCTCAGCTGTTCCTCAAAAGACATGTTCTCTAGATCCCTCATGAGCCTTGTTGCCCTTTGCTGGACATGCTCCAGCACCTCAATGTCCTTTTTAAAGTGAGGGGGCCACAACTGAACACAGTGCTCAAGGTGCAGCCTCGCCAATGCCAAGTACAGGGGGATGATCGCTTCCCTGGTCCTGCTGGGTACACTGTTATTGATGCAGGCCAAGATGCCACCGACCTTCTTGGCCACCTGGGCATGCTGCTGGCTCATACTGATCTGGCTGTCAACCAGCATCCCCAAGTCCCTTTCTGCCCAGCTGTTCTCGAGCCACTCTTCCCCCAGCCTGTAGCGCTGCAGGGGGTTGCTGTGACCTGGCACTTCACCTTACTGAACCCCATGCAGTTGTCCTTAGCCCACTGATCGAGTGGGCTCTCTGTAGACCTCTCCAGGTCACTCTGTAGAACCTTCCTACTCTCAAGCAGATCAAGCAGATCTTAAGGTTAAATTGTCTTCTCCAGATATAACTGGTATCCCAGCCTTGTTTTATTGAAACATGCACATGCTGGCTTCAGTGCTGTGGAAAGACATGGGTGTAGGGTGGGTGTGATACTGTTGTGTGCCTAATAACGAGAGGATGAAGCATGCAGAAGACCTGTCTACTGCTTTGGGACTGCTGCTGAGCATGGGACTGCCCTGCCGTGGGGCTGGCCTGACCCTGTTGTGGCTTGTTGTGCCAAGCAGCTGAGCTCTGACAGTGATGGGACTGCCTGTAGTGCCTGGGTAGAGCATGGTATGTTCAGGGTGGTGTATGTGGAGACAGGTAGAAGAAAAAAGACATAGATGTTTCCTCTTGGCTCTTCTGAGAGAGAGGAGAATCTGCCTGCCCTGTTTCTGTCTATAATGCTGACTGTGGCCTGAGCCAAGCACTTTCGGGGCAGAGTCTGTCCTGGGCTGTGGCCAGTGATGAGGACTGCTTGACACTTCGCTTCCAAGGGCCAGGGTGGCTCTTTTTGCAGCTGTGGGCAGCCCTTGCTGCTGAGAGGAGGAGGCACGTGGCCTGGTAGCTGCCTCCTACTGATGTCAGAGCGGGCACTGTGCTGGGCATCCTCTGGGTTCACTTGTGTCTCCCACAGCTCATTCCTGGGTGTGAATCTGAGTATAACAAAGGTGTGTGCTGACAAGTGACCACTCTGCTTTGGTCATGGAGAAACCTCCTCCTGTGCTCTGTTCTCCCATGTCCTTTCTTGAACCCGTGCCCTTGTCCCCTCTGGTCCGGATGTTCTTTCAGAGCGTGCCAGAGGGCTGACCAAGAGCTCCTTCTCGTTTGCCTGTGCCAGCGCTGCCAGCTGTGCTTGGCTCACCCACTGCCTGAGCTTCTGCCCTGCCTCTTCTAAACCCCTAAAGCTGGGGGAGATTGCTGCACTCAGGGAACTGCCAAAGGCCTTCCCTGATTCTGACTTTAACCTGGGAAAAGTTGTTCGTGGGTCATGTTGCACTCTGGGGAAAACAGATACGAGGAATGGGCAGGTAGGTTACCCTGCCCCAGCCTGGCCCAGAGCTGCCCTGGGAAGGAGAATGGCAGGCTGCAGGCAGAGGGCAGCTTTGGCAGTGGGGTCCTGGCTCTCCTTCCTGGGCTGCAGAGCCCAGGAACATCCCTGCCCCACACAGCCATTCCTGGGAGCGCTGGACCTGCAGCATCACCCAGTGCCTGCTCGCTGTCCTGCTGAAGAACCTGTGCCTGGCCTCCTGCTGCTGGCCATGAGGCTCATGAAGCAAGGCTAAAGCTCAGCCCTTGAGCAGCTGGCTCGCAGTGCTGACTGCCCATCCTGCCTGCAGCCACTGTCCTGCTGGCCCAGTGTCCCTGCTCGAGATCCTGCCCCAGCCTGAGTCCTGGGGCCCTGGGAACGGGTGGGATGGTGCTGGAACAGCAGCTGATGGGAGCAGAGGCCAGGGCTGTGGGACAGCCACCAGGGCTGATGGCAGCAGAGCCCTACAGCTCTTTCTGGGCTCTGGAGGTAGCAGAGTTGGGCCACTTGCTCACTGCAGCACCAAGTGTCTTGGCATCCTTCAGCCCTCTTTCGGCAGCTGCAGCTGCCTGTGCTAACACATACAGAAGGTAGTGAGCACGCTGGGACTTAGGCCACTGAATGGAGGGATAGGCCACAACAAGAGACTTCCAGCTTGGGCTAGCCCCATGCTGAGGAACTTGTAGCAAGATATTTATCTTGCCTTTAGCTTGCTGGAAGTTTTGCTGCCATACAGACAATGTATGAGCCTTTCTCCTTCCCTGGTGTTTCATGGGTCTTGGTGAAACCTCCTGTGTGCTCCATGTGGAGCCCTCACTCTGCTGGGATGGGAGCTGAGGGCTACAGGTTTGGGCTCACTCTGGGCTCACTTTGGGCTCACTTTGGCCTTGCCCCGGGCACTGGAGGTGGCCAGAGCTGCACTGGTGAGATGCAGCAGTTCCTGGAGGTGTGTGGTTGGATGTACCAGTGTCCTGCTCTGCTGCCTTGGGAGAATCCTGTGCTGCTGGATCCCATCCTGGTGCTATCCCCACAGCTGTGTCAGCTGGAGACACGCACAGGCATCATAGTACCAGGTGCCAGGGCTCAGCCTGCAGCCTGGAAATTGATGGGATGGTGTGAGCTCTGTTCTGACCTGCAAAAACCCTCAGTGTCTGCCAAGGGATGATCCAGGCACTTTGTTAAGTGTCAGGGAGCAAATCTTCGGAGCAAGGAAGTAGCGGGGAGAGCTCCATGAGCACAGAAGGGACACCAGGCCTTTCCAGGGCTCATGGACCTCACAGCCTTTTGATGATGAAAAGAACAGAAGAAAATTAATTAAGCTCTGGAACAGACTTCCCAAGGAAGTGGTCCTGGCACCAAGTTTGTCTGAGTTCAAGAAGTGTTTGGACAACGCTCTCAGGCACATGGTGTGGTTCTCAGGGTGTCCTGCACAGGACCAGGAGTTGGACTCGATGATCCTGATGGGTCCATTCCAACTCAGCATATTCTGTGATTCTGAAATCTGTGAGTGAAGGGCTGGGAAGCAGAGCCAGGGCAAGAGCAACTCCTGCCCTGGGAGGCAGGAGGAACTGGGTGGGCCCTGGCAGGCCCTGCTGGGTGCCAGCTGGGGCTACCAGGGTAAGACCAGTGCACTTGAGTGCTGCTGGCAAGGAGGGGTAAGCTGAGCACCTTGGAGCCTCCTGCAGCACAGAAACCACTGTGAAAGATGAACCAAACCCAGGTCTCCAACATTTCTGGGTGCAGCCACACCCTTGGGATGGGATTGCTCTCTGCTGGAGCCCAGCAGGATTGTTCTGAGCTGCTGTGGCCACTGGGTCTGAAATCTCTGCCTGGTCCTTTCTGGAGGGCACCTCTGCTGCAGCTGTGTCTTCCTGCCCTTGTCCTCTGGGCCCTCCTGGGGCACATTTGGAGCAGTACAGGAGATGCTCAGTCATGAGAAAGAAGTCCTGTTCATCATGTCCACAGATACCATCCAACTCCTCCCCGCTCAGGTGGTGGCACTGGGTACCTTGCCTTGCTCCCACCAAACCTGACTTAGATATGGACCATGCTGGCCTGACCCATACTGTGTACCTGGATCAGAGTTAGAACCCTTTGCCTCCTCTCCTTGGTGTGGTGGACATGTGCCCTGGACCAGCATCTGCACACAGAATCAGTCCCCTCACACTGACTTGAGCACTGCCCAGCTGTAGGGCCTGTTGGGTTTAGGTAAGCTTTGGGCCCAGCAGGGTGCTCCTGCTGGGGAGGGGAGGCTTGATGGGGATCTCTCGGGCTGGCCTGTGGGCTGGCGGTGGTGGGAGCTGTGCCCTCATGCCCAGTGAGTGTGACAGCTCATGGCTTGTGGAGTGGGGTTTGCATGGTACAGGAGGGAAAGGAGAGGTAGGTGTTTGTGGGATTTGTGTCTAAAACACTTGTCAAATACTTCTGAGCTCGTTGGCACCCGTTGCTGGCACTGTGGGGCAGACAACTGCTGAGGGTCGGGTCCCAAAAAGCATCTACTGCTGACAGCTCTGCTGTGTGTGCTGTGACCTCAGCCAGCCCCCTCGACTGTCACAGCGTGTTCATCCTGGGGAGCTGTAGCCCCATCCACCCAGGATTGGTGCTGTTTCCAGTGCTGGCCCTGCGTGTGGTGGGGCTGCTCCTGGCCTCCCTACTGCCACAGCACCGTCAGGAGGAAGGCAGAGAGCCCAGCTTTCTTGTGACTCTGGCAGTGTCCAGTCCCCAGAGGACTCAGACCTCAGGCAGGTGCATGTCCTCTCACCAGCCAGCCTGGTGAGTGTGCATGATGGCCCGTGGAAGGTGTGCTGGGTGCTGTGTCTCTGTGTTTGGGCATTGCTGCTCCAGCCATGCCTGCAGGGAGCTGGAACCATCTTGGAGAGGTGAGCTAAAAGGTGCTGCTGGCCGAGCCAGACCACAGCCACCAGTTGCAGGAGGCCTGAGGGAACAGTCTGTTTGTCCCAGAGAGCTGTTCGTGTGCTGCATTGCCACAGACCCCTCTCTGGTCCCCTCCTCCAGAGGGGGATGGTGTGGGAACCTGGTCATACATGCTGAGAGCTGGACTTGAAACTGCATCCCCTCTGGCCAGGCATGTTATGGGGGAGTTGTTTGGGAATCACCCCTGCCTGCAGCCCATCTGCTGCTGTGGGCTGCGAGGTGGGTGCTCTCACAGCACCCTCCTGCGCTGCAGGGGCACAGGCCTGAGGACACAGCCAGCCCAGAGATGCTGTCTGCCAGCATTGCTCTTCCCCTTCTTGCTTGCACCATCCTTATCTCTGTGGCAGCTCTTCCCTGCCCCTGGTCACAGGGCTTGCAGTCTGCCTCAAGCTGCTGCATCCTCTCCGCGTCTCCTGCTGCAGTTACTGCTGCTTGGCAGAGGGCTTTGTTTATTTGCTGTGTCCCTCTGCTGCTGCAGAATTTTCGACATCCGACAAGTCTCTCAGTGGGGCCTGGGGTGTATTTGGGGCTCTGAGGAGCAGGAATGTGTTCTCTGCTAGCCCCAGGTGTGCTACTTCTTGCTGAGACTGTGACTGCCAGGTTGGTCTTGCCCAGTGGGTTTCAGGTAGCACCGAGCTGTGGGGAGATCCGTGCTTGGGCTCCTTGCCGTGGCTCAGCAGAGCAGATGTCCCCAGAGTTGTCCCTGAGAGTGTTTCACTCTGGCAGCTTTGTTGCTCTGGGCAGCACCGGGATTGGCTCGGCCTCCTGGAGGGGTGAGCGGAAGGATGGAGTGTCTCAGGTTCACCAGTCTCGTCATTGTGAAATTTTTTTTGTATTGTGTCTTGCAGAAATAACATTCATCCCAGATTTGATGATAATGAAAATACAGAAAAAAGAAAAGCAGGTTTGTGACCCTCTCTCCTCCCAGCTTAGCTGGCAAGGCTGGGGACCATGTCCTGTGTGCTATGGGGGGATTGTTACAGTGGATGGGTGGTGGGGAGGAGGCCAGGGTGGGGGAAGTTCTTGCATTTCCAGGCAAGGTTGCAACTCAGCACCTTGAAATTTCGTCTGAGCTGCATCCTAGGGCGGGCCATTGATCAAGGTGGGGTTTGTCTTCAGTAGTGGAAGTGCTCTTGATTTGGTGCTGTCCCCAGTGAAGCCCTCAAAGCCCATAGTATTGGTTCTTGCTGGTATCTTATTACAAAATGACACATTTGCTGTGATTACCGTTACTGACGTGATACCGAAGGACTAGCACCAGCTGGGAGGTTGGGGAAGATCATACCTGGGAGCTCTGTGAGCTTGGCCAGGGAATCTTCTTCCTTTACTCAGAAAAAATTCCATCCCACCAAGCTGCCATGTCTGGATTGCCTCATGGGATCGTAACAACCTGCTGCTCCCAGAGGAGATTTATGAGCCAGTGGTCTCTGTATTAACCACGTGCAGGGGAAGAGCCCTGGCCATCGGCTCTCTGCTGAGGGAAAAGGACCTCTTACATGCCTGGAGCCTTGCTCTACCTGCAGGGCTGAAATATGGCTGGAGGTATAAAACAAACCAGTCTGCCCAGAACTGATTTGTGTTTGTGCTGCTTTTAATGGGAAACCATTAAACTGAACACTGAACTAAGGGATAAATCTCTTTGAGAGTGTGAGCTGGTACCGTTTCTAACCAGCTCTGAAAGCAGCGTGTGCTGCTTGGGGCACTCCGGGTCACACCACCGTGGCAGGGTGATGGGAGGAGGAAAGGAGGGAAGGGTTTGGAAGAGGGGAGTGTGCTGTTCTGGGCTCGCAGCAAAGCAGATGCTGTGGATATTGGAAGGTGTGTGTGTACTGACCACCAGTGCTGTGGGACGTAGTGAGTTTATCAGTGTGTCCTAAAGGAGCTGTGAAGTAGCAGAGCCAGCTTCAAGGTGAGGAGGAGAAGGGGGGAGCGTGGCAGGTCTTGCATAGCAGCACGGCTGGATCGCTCCTGATGGGGCAGGGCAAGGCCTGGAGGAGAGTGGGGTGCTTTGGAGGGTGGGTCTGTGGGTCTGTGATCTCCTTCCTCTGGTAGTGAAGCCCAGGTGAGACGTCCGTACCACTGATGGGTTTAGCAGGTTTTACTGCTCTGGAAATGTGATTGCTAAGCTGATGTGGGTTTTAAACACAGCAGAACCACCTTCCACTGGCATTTGGAGATTTTAGAGGGCTCAACTGCTGCATTGGTTTGTGTAACTGCCCCCGAAGATAAAATCTGTGAGGGAGATAGAGACATGCCAGTGTGAGCAGGGAGGGGTAGAGGTCCAGCTGCTCATGTCTTGAGCTCTCCAAGACAGCAGCAGTGTAGGACAATCCTTGCAGCATGTCACAGGGTGGGCTGCAGTGTTTCCAAGTTCAGTGTTTGGAAGAAAGCAGGGCTCCTGAGGGCACTCTGAGTTCCTGGTTGCAGTGGTGAAGGGCTCCCTGTCATGCTCAGAACTAGCAAGAGGTGCCATTCCACATCACTCTGGATACCTGAGTCCAGGAGCTCCCACACCTTGTAAACAGGCTTCTCATGGCACCAAGGAGGCTGTTGCCTTCCATTGAGCAGCTTGTGGAGAAGATGAGATGCTTGTGTGGTTCCCAGGACTCTCAAGAGTCATATGTTTCCATTCGTGTCTCCCTGCCAGCCTCTCACCTGCAGAAGCTCCATGATGGTTGTCATGTAGGTGTAGATTCAAGCCCATGGGTGAGAAGGCTGGCAAAATGCTGGCACCCGTTAGGGTGCTGAGGGATGGCAGGAGAGCTGTCAGCTGCCTTTGGGAACAAGTAATGCGTGTACTCTGTTGCTTTCCCAAGCCCTTGGCTACCCTAGGCCAGTGCCTTGTCATACCCGTGTCCACTGCCAGTGGATTGGGAAACCTGGGCTGGAGAGCTGGGCTGTCTGGGAAGGATCCCCTCTCTGTGCCCCCGTGGTGCCCCCCACAGCAGTGCCCCTCTGCCTGCCCAGAGTTCCTGGGCACTACCAGCTGGTGCAGTGTCTGAGGGGCTGTTGTTAGCACAGGCGGGGTCCGTGTTTGCATGACTCTTCTTCCTTGGAAAGGCATGAAAATCTGGTGGATTTGTCACCAAGCTGTGACTAACTTGTGAAACCTGTCACTTGCCTCATGAGTTAGGAGTTTTCATGGCAGGTTGCCTTGTGTGCTGGCAGAGGTGGGACAGGGGTGCCTGGTTACCCCGAGAGCAGTGATAAGTGATGGATTCCTCGAGGGCTCAGCAACACCATCGTTCATGGCTGCCTCTGCCATCTGTGTCCTGCTTGTCCCTGGGCACTGAAAGGTCTTGTATTCCTTATTTCTGTCAAGTTCTGACTTGCTGAATAACGTGAGAAATATTGAACTAAAATAAATGCAGTTATCCCAGTGCCTGTAAATCTCCTTGTTCTACAGTCGTGGAAATGCTCCCATCCTGCGTGGACTGTGAGAGCAGAACAGCATTGCTTACCTCTTGGAGAGATTGAAAGCCCTGTGACCCCTTAGCTCCTACCTTCTTCTGGAGGTTTCTTCTGGCCCTTCAGCCTAGGCTTGCAGGTGGTGGGAATGCCCTGTGGTCTGCAGCCGGCGGTGTGGGAATGCAGTGGGATCAGCCCAGGGCTGCAGGCACTGTGTGGCTGCTGAGCAGCTCTTGCAGGCCTGTAGGAGGATCTCTGGGAGCTCTACTTGCCTTTGCTTCAAGCACTCACTGCATAAAATGAAAGACTTTCCTAAATTTCATGTGTCTGTTAAGCAAAAGGTGAGCTTTGCTCGCTGCAAATGCTGCTGATGGTTGTTATCGGAGCTCCTTGGGGCAGGAGCAGCGTCCTGAGCAGTGGGAGCCAGTGCAAGGAGACAGGAGCCGTCCGAGCCTAACGACACTTGTGAGTCTGTCCCAGGGGTGTCCATGGGCTGCTGGTCCATCCTGGGCTTCTTTCTGTCACGGTGAGACTGTCAGGTGTGATGACCCTCAGAGCTGGGGATGCATGGAGAAGTTTTGGACACCTGCTCTGTAAGGATAAAGGGCAGGGGGAGCAATGAGCTGCCAGGGTGCTCTTTTGTACCCACGGCCAGGAGCATGGTCCTGGTCCTCTGCCATGGTCCAAGGGCTGCACTCACATGGTCCAGGCTCTCTTCCCATGCTCTTTCCTTGCCTGCCTTCCCACTCTGACAGCGAGGACTGAGCAGGGAGGGCAGCCTGGACAGCCCAGGGCAGCAGTGTTGCCCTCTGCCCCACCTGTGCCCTGTTCCAGCACAGTGGGAACACGTCCCGCTGCCGGGACCGTCCTGGTCACGAGACAGAGCTCCCCGGCCGTAGTTGTTGCAGGCTGCGTCATGGTGGAGCGTGTCGGGAACAGAGCCAGGCCCCACCTCCGTCATGCACATCCCATGGTGACTGCAGAGCCTGCTCAGAGACATGATAGAAGGTGGCACTTGTGTATTTTTAGCTTCTGCTGCATTGCTTTAAGAGCTGGAAACGAGGGGTGCGGACATCCAGCAACCAGAACGCAACAGCCCGTGCTGTGCGCGCCGCTGGTGGGGATGGCAGTGGCTGCAGAGGTCAGCTCTGCCAAAACCCTCTGTGAAAGACGCTGCCTGTTGTGCTCCCGTCAGGCTCTGCAGCCAGCTGTGCAGATAAACTGGGCTGGGGGCAGGCAGCGTGACCATCTCAGGGAGGCAGAGCTGTGCCACGGTGCCCATCCTGGGCTGCTGGTGCCATGGCAGCCTGGCCGGTGGCTTTGGTCGGGGCTGTGGGGGGAAACCAAGCAGCAGGGGTGCTGGGCCACACCTGGGCATCAGTCTGTGCTTAAAGAGCGTGGAAGCCTTTGATGGCCTCTGCAGTCAAAGGACACTCCAGGTACAGAACAAATCTCTTCGGGGTTTAAGCCATGCCCTAGACTCAAATGCAGGGCTTCTGTGGGGCTCTCCTGGCGGGCTGTAGGAAAGCCTGACCAAGCCTGCAGCAAATGGGGTTTGAATGGTCCTGGCACTTGGATGCAAGGTGGCATGTGGCATGGTCGCTGCTGCTGGCTGTGGTCACACTGCCCAGCAAAACTGTTGTGTGAATGTTGTCGTGAGCCTGGTAGCCAGGGCAGCTGGATCTGCTCTTGGCTATGACCATGAGAAGTTCTCACCTGTGGCCTCCTTGCTGGATGGAGCTGCCGTTCAGGTCCCGAGGCTGTGGCAGAGCTTTGCTCTGCTGGAACACTGTGCTCTTGGAGGGGAAAGTTTGCAGGGTGGGCAGTGGGGTGGACGTGAATCTGTTGGTCCTTTTCCCTTCCCGCACCCAAACTCGTGCAGGGTTTGGGTATGGATCAGGAGTGATGCTGGCTGGTGAAGAGGCTCCAGCATCCAACAGCGCTGATGCAACGTCTGCTTCATCCCCATCATACATCCCAGCACTGCTGGCCTGTGACTTCTGCCACGTGGGTCCAGGGGAGCCTCTCTCTGCTCCTGCCTCTCCCAGATAGCCCGTGGCAAGTGCACAACCTGTGGAATCAGTGCCACTTTTATGGGGCAGCAGATGTTGCTAGGCTGACTGGCCACGGGGTGGGAACCCAGGAGCTTTGGAGTCAGGGTCTTACAGGCCGTGGAGGTAGCAGGGCTCTAGATGTGTGATGATTCCCTCCTGGCTGGGCAAAAGGTGCAGAATCTTTTGCCCCATCCAGTCAAGCCTGACCTCTTCTGCTGTACCTCTCCCAGGTGCTTGGGCCCAGTTTTCTCTTGTCTTCACCCAGAGCTGCCTGCTGCTCTCCATTCTCACTTGCTTCTTAGGACTCTCATCACATAACATCCTAGTGTCATCCTGACCCCCTGTCCCTAACTGCACTGTCCTGCCCCCAGTTCCCTCCTTCTTCCTCACCCCTCTCTTCTCTTTGCAGTTTCCTCTGCTCTTCCCTTTGCAGGTACCTGGCGCAGGCAGGTGAGGGAGAGGGTGAGGGTTTCCCACCCGGCTCAGACCACAGGCAGTCCCAGTGGCCTGAGCTGGTCCTTGTCCTGAGCAGGTATGGGGTAACAGTGCTGAACTTCCCTGCTCCTGAGCTCCTGCACGTGTGCCAAGTAGAGTTTGTAAACTGTCCCTTTACATCCCTGTGAGCTTTGCTGGAGGGCTCAGAGAGGGTCAGGGGTGCTGTGTGACCCTCATGGGCTGGGGTGGCTGGTGCATCTCACAGGCTCAGCAGTTTGGGAGAGAGGAGGGAGCCCTTTGAGGACCAGGGGTAGGAGCAGCTTTGTCTCCCGTCTCCTGGTGGTGTTTTCCCCCACCCCTGAAGAAAAACTCAGGAGTCAAATTGAGACTGTAAATGAAACAAATTTCCAGTTAAGGAAACACACTAGTAAGGCTCACCCTGACCCTGGCTTTGCCCTAGAATGGGTTGTGCAATTATAAGTGCTATCTGTTAGTCTCCACGGCTCTCTGGGGAAGTTTCAAACATTTTTGCCCTGATCTTCTCTTTGACACTAGTTAGACACATGGGACAAGGCTTGGCGCTGCAGCAGATCCCAAGGGACTGTATGAAATGTAATTTATAGAAGATTCCTCTGTGAATAAAAAAAATTACAAACGTTACATTAAAGTGTATTATGGAAACATGAAATCATTACAATCATCACCAAAAAAATGCCACTTGAGAAACAGTGCAAAGGCAGGGTTCTAAGGGTAAAAAGTGTTCTGGGGAAGCAGAGGCTGGTTCTGTTGGGTACCAGATGTTCAGAGATGGACATCACCTGCTGAAACCTGGAAGTCATGACCTTTACTTCTCCCCCACTCCAAAATACCCCAGAAGCAACGAAGCTGCATGCTTAGGTAGGCGTGTGCAAAGACATGTAGAAGGGACAGTTGAACAGAAAATGATGTTTCTCTTAGTTAAATTGTAGTAAGAAAAAGGAGACATGCTCTGTGAATTTAAAAGTAACCTTGTAGCAAGGCAGGACTACGTATATTTTTAGGAACCACTAAGGACACAGAGTCTAATAACAAGTCTTTTTTCAACCATCTCAGGACTAAAAAGCCTTTAAGAGGAGTCACAGGGTAAATAGGATGTTGAATGAGGGCTTGTGGAAACTGAGCACTGGCAGAACAGCTCAGTCAGGAAGGCTCCCTACCCAAAACCATCCCTGATGCCAGAGATGCCTTTAAATTAAAGGGTTTGATAAAGACATTTTTGAGCAAAGCAATGCAAACCACCTGCTTTGATGGTGTTTACTCTGGATTTGTAAGCCTGGTGATATTTGGGAATTGCTAATAATGTTGGGGCCATCACCCATCAGGGCCACGTTATGGAAGGGAAGGGGGGGGCAAATGTGAAACTAGAGGCCAATAGGTTCACTTGGATATTGAGTAAATAGTTAGGAATTATAATAAACACTTTATATCTGAAAATACTACACTGGTAAATAGTCAGCTTGGCTTTTACAAAGCAGAGTTAGTCCTTGCAATCTGCCAGGGGTTTTAAAGATAACTGGATCACAGGGCTGAAGTTGGGCTGGGCTGGTGCAGGGCTCACGGGCTTCCAACCAGCTGTTGAGAATATTTCTCACCGAACGCTCTTAAAGAAGTGAAGTGTTGTCCTGATAAAAGCTCTTTCTGTAAATTAGTGACTGGTTAAAGGCAAGGAAGCAAAGTACAGGGAAGATGTTACTGCTTTTACAGTGTGGATCGGGGAAGAAAGGTGCTGGCTGATTCCTGCAGTCATCTGAGACCCTGAAACAGAAAAGTCTCAGAGTGTGCCCAGTAAAGCCTGTGGGGAACCAGCCATGCGCATGCACATGTTGTCACTAGGGCTGTCCCTATTCCTGGAGGAGACTGTAAAATGCTGCCTGCCCTGCCCAACTCCTGCCCCCTCAGGGTCAGAGCGCAGCCTAGAGCATCCCCCAGCTGGTGCAGAGCAGGGCAGAGCAGCCTGCCTTGCCCACCGGCTGTGGGAGCGCCCCAGGGCTGCGGTTTGCTGGGTTTGGGCTCCTGCAGCTGTCCCTGCTCCTGCCCCGTGAAGGGGCTCTGAGCGTGGCAGTGTCACTGCTGGCCCCGTAGCCCGTTCACAGCCAGGGACAGCCCGGGGGCTCGTGGAGATGTGTGTCTCAGGCCACTCAGCCCGAGGTTGCTGCTGCAGCAGAGCCTCCCTGCTGTCCCCATCAGCGTGACACCAGGCCTTCAGCCCCTCATCCTTCGGAAGTAGGGGTGGTGTTCCCTGGGGCAGCAGCACGGGCACAGTGAGCTCCTGCCTGGCACAAAGAACCCGCCAGGCTGCTGCAGGCAAGTGGTGAGGGTGCTCTGGAGCCATGCAGGAGCACAGATAAGGCTGGCACTGCTTTCTTAGTCTTTTCCTGTTGACAAGAAGCCAGGATAAACTGAACCTCCTCAAGGGGAAGTAGAAAAAGCCCATTCCCTGGCTCGTGGCAGTGAGCCAGGCTCTCACAGCAGACTGTGCTTGGCAGTACAGTCCTGTGTGGATGGCCAGAGCTTGCTGTGGACTTCAGAAGCATGACATGGAACATTTTCCCCTCAAGACAAACCGGGAAGCCTTGGGAGCAGTAGGGTTTCTGGGCTGGCAGCACCTTGCCTGCACTTGGTGGGAAGCAGCCTGGTGTCCCTGCCCTCTGTGTGTCTGCTGCCTGTGCGAGTCCTGGCCATGAGCCTGATCCTACAGGCTGGCATTTGATGGCCTGTTGGTGGCAGAGCCTGTGCCAGAGGCTTCTGGCTGCTCCAGCTGGAGGCAAGTGCTGCTGACTGGGACCAGCACTGCTGCTGGGACACAGCAGGCCTGATGCCCCCAGGGATCCCAGGGCAAGGCACTGACACTGAACATTAGGAAAGCAGACTGCCAGCTCTTCGGGGAGATTGTCAGTGGGATCCCCTGAGAGACTACCCTCTGGGACAAGGGAGTGGAACAGAGCTGGCAGATCTTTCAGGAAGCCTGGGTCGGGGCAACCCCCAGTATCAATCCAGGCTGGGAGATGAACAGATCAAAAGCAGCCCCGCTGAGAAGGATTTGGGGGTGCTGGTGCATCAGAGGCTGGACATTCCCCATCTGTGTGCACTAGCAGCCCAGAAACCAGCCATCTCCTGGGCTCCATCAAAAGCAGCGTGAGGGAGGTGATTCTGCCCTTCTGCTGTGCTCTGGTGAGACCCCACCTGCAGTGCTGCCTCCAGATCTGGGGTCCTCAGCACAAGAAAGACATGAACCCATTGGAGCAAATTCAGAGGAGGCCACCAAGTCGATTAGAGGGATGGAGCACCTCTCTTACGAGGAAAGGCTGAGAGAATTGTTTTGTTCAGCCTGGAGAAGAGAAGGCTTCAGGTTGACTTAATTGCAGCTTTGCAGTACCTAAACAGGGCTTACAAGAAAGATGGGGAGAGACTTATTTTATAAGAGCATGTAGTGACAGGATGGCAAGGAGGAATGGATTCAACCTAAGAGAGGGTAGGTTTAAATTAGATATTAGGAGGATGTTCTTTGCTGTGAGAGTGGTGAGACACTGGAACGGGTTGCCCAGAGTTGTGACTGCCCCACCCCTGGGGGTATTCAAGTTCAGATTGGATTGGGCTCTGAGCAATGTGGTCTAGTGAAAGGTGTTCCTGTACATGGCAGGGGCTTGGAACTAGGTAAGGTCCCTTCCAACCCAGGCCGTTCTGTGATTCTGAATTGTTCCATCTGACCCTCAGCTGTGAGATCTCAGGAATGCAAGGCTGAGACTGATCTTGTTGCACAGCCAGTGGGCTCAGAGGCAGCATCTACAGTGCTGATTTTCTCCTGGCCCTGAATGTATTCCAGTTGCTTGGGTGCCCTTTGATGGCTGCTCCATGTAGTGGGATGGTTGCTCTCCCCCATCCCAAGGCAGCAGCAAGGGCCAGGGCAGAGCACTGCAGGGGGCTGCAGGCAAGGCAGGGGTGCTGACCAGTGCCAGCCAAGCCTACAGCCCCACTCACAGGTGGCTGCAGGGGCGTTGCCCCCTCCCAGTCTGTTTCATTTAATGCTTTTATCTAATCCGAATCAGAAATCCAAGTGCACAAAGCACCCTGTGTCTAGACCGCCCTGGATGGGCTCCAGCCCTCAGTCTGTAAGATGTAAAGATTTACATTCTCTCCCACAGCTCTGGTGGTACCTGGGGAACTGGATGGTGCTGGGGCTCTGCAGGGCCAGGGCATTGCTGCCAGAGGCACTGGCACCTCAGCACCAGGGAAGTGGCTTGTGAAGGAACCAGCACCCCTGGCCTGGGGCAGCCGTGGCTGTGGGGTGCCAGGGCGAGCACTGGCCCTGAACCCACAGGCACAGTGCTGCCTGCCACCTCCTGGGCCACTCACCAGCTGCCCCACAGCCTCCCTACGAGGAAGTGCCACCTCCAGTCTGGCAGGATGGGCCCATGTCTAACCCTCTTTTGCCCCAAGGTCTGCCTCATATGGAGCAGGTACCCACTTCTTGTTGCAGGCTGCAAAGCATCCTTAATTCCCTGTCCTTGCCCTGCCAGGACAATCCCTGTCTCTGGGCAACAGGCAGGAGGTGGCCTGGGCACATGGGTGTCTCTGGGCTCGGCAGAGTGAGGTCTGGAGTGTCTGATCGAAGGCAGGACCATGTCTGGGGCACTCACTGGGACCAGCTTGGGACCTGCGTGGGCTGGTGGGGAGGCCGAACAGCCCCTGTCAGTCACCTCCGTTGGGCAGGGAAGGGACGTCCTCCCTGCTGAGCTGTGTCTGCCCATGGTGGCCATGAGCCATAGTCCCCGAGGGACACTGCTGTGCTGCACTGGGGGATTGGAGCCTCGTGGGGCTGCGGTTCCACCCGCAGCACCTGCTGATTCCAGCTGTGCCATCCGCTTCACTCACCGCCTTTCTGTTCTCTCTGCAGCCGCCGACCTTAAAAGCGCTGAGCCTCTCCCCAATGTCGTCTGCCTGGGAGTGCAAGGCACAGGACACCTTTGCCAGCAGCGAGGAGCAGGACGAGGTGCCCCACCAGGTGACAGTGACGGCCACGAACACGGGCAGCCAGTGCCAGTGCCCGAAGGAGGAGCCCAGCGGGGCTCCCCAGAAGCGGACAAGCACCCAGAATGGGATGCAGGACAGTGGGGGCGGGGGCACAGGGGTGAAGAAGAAACGGAAGAAAAAGGATCTGGGAGAGCAGGAAGGGGGAGATAAAGCAGCTGTGGAGGTGAAACCAAAGAGGAGGAGAGAGCCTAAAGAACCAAAAGAGCCTAAAAAGGCGAAGGAGTCGAAGAAGCCGAAGGAGCCCAAACAGAGGGAAGTGGCCAAGAAGCCTCGCAAACCTCGGGAACCCAAAGCCCCGAAGGAGCCTAAAGACAAGAAGAGCAGCACCGAGCCTGCCCCCAGAGCAAGACCCAAGAAGAGCAGGTGAGTGGTGGTGTGGCCATGTCTCTGTGCCTGATGTGGACAGGGCTGTGGGCTTGCAGGAGCTGCAGCCTGGAGAGTGGCACTGGATGTGCTTGTGCTTGTGCTGCAGGCTGGATGTGCCAGTTTGGGAGGGCAGGGTGAGCTCTCTGCCCACGCACAGACAGGACAGGTAGGTGCCTTTTTGAGGATGAGGCCCTGCAAGACCCCAGATCCATAAGAGGACCGAAGAATCTTGGCCTCTTCTTGATGTGGCCCTTATGCTGAGCATCCTGGGACAAGAGGGACCTTGGGGTGGTGTCCCACCAGGACAGCAAAGTGCTGTGTGGCAGAGGGCCTGTCCTGCCTGTGTTGGGGCTGGGGCAGAGTGAGTGAGAAAAACATGACCCTGAACTCTGTGCAGCTGAGGCTCCCCGCACACCCAGGGGCTGGCAGTCTGCCTTCCCTCAGCTCAGGTTGGGGAGCATGGGGGAGCACATCCCATCCCGTGTCCCTCTCCTGGGTGGCAGGACCTGTCCCTCCTTGCAGCTGTGGAGCTGTGCTGGCAGCTGAGGCCAGCAGTGGGGGGAGGCCTGAGGATCCCTGGGACTGCACAGCCCAGCGCCGCCGCCTCCGGTAATTCCTCGTCCTTTTAATTAACAGGCTGATTGGACAGAAGCTCTGATTTCTTTTTAATTGGGGATGTGTGCACATAGCAGAGCAGGTCTCAACAGCACCATTGTCATTTGGTTTACTGCTGTGGACTGGTGAGAATAAGTGGTTTTGGAGAGTCCTGTACAAAGCAGGCGCATCAGTTGGAGCTGAGCCCTCCTCATGTACTGTAAATAATCCATGAGCTGAAAATATTTGCACTGTAAATGCAATTAGTACATGAGCCAGCTGGGAATTTTTCAGCAAAATCTTTCTTTGTTAGAAAACATCAATTTGGTAGGTCTTCTTGAGGACACTTCCCTAGGAATGGACTTTACAGGTCTGTGGGATCTGCCCACCTTTCTCTCACCGTGGCTGCCCAGGGCATGTGTGCAGGGTGAGGACTGAGCCCTGGGTCTTCCACAGCCCTGCTGCTTCAGAGCTCACTGACAGCAGATCCTGGAGAGGCCAGGCCTGCAGAGCCAGCACCAGGGTGGCCTTCAGTGCCGTGGGTGTGGGCTGGTGGTGGACAGGAGGAGGTGTGGGGAGCTCAGCAGGGTGAGAGCCAGGTGCCCAGAGGGTCCCTGAGCCGTGCAGTGCTGTCACTTCTGGTCTTCCTTGAGCCTGGGGCTCTGCATGTGTTCGTATTCCTGGGCTGGTGAGCCAGAACAGATGGGGGATGGATGGATGGATGGATGGATGGATCAAATGGACAGTGCCAGGAGGGTGAGGAAAGGGCTCCTCCAGGCCCCAAGGAAGGCTGCAGCAGGGAGATCGAGGTGGAGAGGGAAGGAAAGGGGCAAGAAAGGGAAGGATGAAGCCCATGTAAATGCAGCATTGGTTCCTAAGGAGGGCCCTGGGATCAAGGGTGCAGCTAGCAGCTTTTTCTAATAACATCTCTGCTCCACCAGTAAGAACCTGCCATACAGGCCATTCACAGAGGTCTGCCCGTGCAGCGGGAACTGTGGGACCCAACCAAAGCAGGGGAAACCTGGGAAAGAGGAGACCGTGGAGGCCTGTGCTCCTGAAGGCATTCATGGCTCTCGTAGGAGCTCGGTGCCACCCTGGCAGGTCCTTTGGCTGCCAGCAGTGCCCTCCCAGGGCAGCCCATGACCGTGTGACCTGCCATGGACAGGACACCTGCTGGAGGTGGGGCTGGTGGCAGGGTACCCCCAGCTGCAGAGCTGGGGCCTGCATGTACCAGGAGGGGTTGAAGGTGATCCACTTGCTGTGCAGGGCACCAGCAGAGCCCTGGTGAAGAGGCCACTTTGTGCAAAACAGACCATTTAATATAACTCTGTAACACATCATGCAGCCAGAAGAAACTGTGTGTCGGAGTCTGGGAGTTCCACAGGGCTCTGCACATTCCTAATGCTCTGTCCCAGTGGAACCTGAGCCTGTTTTGCTTCCTCCCACTCACCTGCACCTTCCAGGAGGACTTGGTACCGGTCCTGCTGCTTGGAAAGCCCAGCTCATGGGTCTTCCTTGCAGCTTCTCTGCCTCCACAGCCTCTCTTCGAGCCTCTTCTCAGACTTGCTTCAGGCTCTGGGTCTGCCACCAGCAAAGCCGCCTGTGGGAGTGTCAGGTGCCAGCTGTGCAGGGAGCAGAGCTGTGTCCCCCTGTGCCTCCTGCCCAGGATGGAGCTGGGGAGGTGTCTGGAGGCCCCTGTCAGTGCAGGGAGGAGAGGGGAGAGCAAGCAGGCAGGGTCAGTACTCTGTGCAGACGGAATGATTGCTGGGAGTCCTCTAAGTGGCAGATAATGGTAGCATAATTTCTTCTAAATTATTTCTAATCATAGTCAACGACTGGTTCATGAATGAAGCGGTTGTTAATTGTGACTTACAAATCAATATCCTGGGAGTTATTGCTCAGTGGAAGCAGTGCTCACAGAGCATTTTCAGAGCCCCTAATTCAAGTGTGGATGCATGGCCGGGGCGTTTTTGGCCTGAAGAGCAGATTTTTACCCTTACTTTTTGACAGTCCCAGGCAAGCAATGGTTTCTCTCATTAAATGGATGGCTTTGAAATTGGCCATTCCTCTGACACTGTGCAGGTCTGGATGTGGAGGGAATGGATGGCGGGGCTGGGAGTGAGGAAGGGGTGTTGCTCAGCCCAGGGACAGGCACCAGCACTTTGGAGTCTTTCCCTTAACTGTGTTCCTTGCAGAGGATAGGGATGGACAGGCATGCTGGGAGCTGTTGTTTCTTGTGCCCTGGTCCCGTTCCCTCGCACAGGCAGGTTGTGCTGGGTGCCAGGGGGTGCGGGTGGCCGCTACCCTGAGAGGGTGCCCTGGGGCTGGGCTCGTCTTCACGTGTTTCTCAGGGGGGTGGTGGGATTCACAGGAGCAGAGCCCAGATCCCCTCTGTGACCATCTGCTGTGATGGGCCATTGCACCTTTGGGAGTGAGACCTGAATCCATCTGTGTTCATGGCCGTCACGGGGCTTAACTTCCTCTGGCTGGAGGCACTGTGCAGTGTCTGCTCCGCTGTGCTCTTGGGAGGGGACTCAGTGCTATGGCTCAGGAAGACAAACCGTGATCTGGGGCAGCCTGTCCCTCAGCACAGGTGCAAAGGTTTACTGGGGTAAACTGGTTTACTGGCAGGGCTCTCTGACACACCCACTGGCAGTGTGGCCAGTGTTGGGAGTGCTGTTGGGAGCTTGCTGCCCTGGCCTGCTGGGGTCTGTGGTGGGGACATCCTTTTTGGGCCTACACTGGACCCCATGAGCTGAACCCCAACTCCTACAGCCCTTGAGGGGCTGTTCCCCTGGCTGGTGGGAGCCCCCAGGCAGGGCAGGTGGACCCTTTCATCCCAGTACTGGAACTGGATGGAGAAACACTTGGTGGTGATCAATGAGCATCACAAACTGGGGGTCCTCGGTGCTGGGGGAGGCCCCAGGAGCCTTGAGGTGCCTCTGGGTGGTCCAATGGGAGCAGAGCCCTGTGCCTGCTGGCTCTCCCCTGAGATTCCTAGGACAGGATCTAACTATCGTTTTGCCTTGGCAGCAAGGACACCCCTGTGGAGAAGAAGAAGAAAGGGAAGAGGAAAAATGAGATACCAGCGAACAGTTTGGATTTGGATCAGGATCTGCTGAGCCCATCCGTGCAGAGCCCAGAGGAGTCTGCAGAGTCAGCTGACAGCCAGGTATGTCCAAGCCCTCAGCTGCCAGTGGGGGAAATCCCAGCTGCCTCTGAGGGGGAAAAGAATTGGGTCCCTGGGCACAGTGTTCAGGGAACATATTCAGCAGTGAACATAGAGAGCTGGCTCCAAGGCCAGCTTCTGTCAGCCTGAAGCCAGCTGGTGGCCCAGGGTTGGGTGCAGGTCCCTCAGCCTTGAGTGTCCCTCTCCACCGTGACTCCGGGCAGCTCCCCTTCCCTGGCACAGCACGAGGAGGCAGGTTGGCCCTGCAACCTGGGGAGCTGTGAGCTCTGCATCTCTGCAGGGCCCCTCTGCTGCACACCCTGGGGGCTGATGGGGCTGTGTGGGTCAGGATGGAGACCTGGGCACCACGTTGGGGGTTATCTACAAGGAGAGCCAGTTCTCTTCACCACCTCCATCCCGCTAGGGCAGGGGGTAGCCTGGACATCCAGCAGCCCTGGGGCTTTCCCTCTCAAGCAAGGAGAGACACCTGGTCTGCCTGTGTCCCCTGGCACTTCTTTTTTCATCCTGTGTACAGAAACGACGCTCAGGACGGCAGGTGAAGAGGAGGAAGTACAATGAGGACCTGGATTTCAAGGTTGTGGATGATGACGGCGAGACAATCGCTGTGCTGGGAGCTGGGCGAACCTCCGCGCTCTCTGCCTCTACTCTGGCGTGGCAGGCAGAGGTAGTGCTGGGTGTGGGATGGGGGGGTGGGATCCGCCTCATGCAGCGTGGCCCGGGGTGTCAGTGCTGGTGTTCAAGCAAGTAGGGGGTCCCAGCTCAAGGATGGGGTGAGAGTGTGTCTGTCTGGACGGGTGCAGGCTGGCTTTGCAGGAAATGTGAGATGGGCAAGAGAGGTGTGCAGGTCTGACTGTTGCCCTCTGGCTGGGAGAATAGGACCTCTGGAATATGTCACATAGCTGGACACATCCCTGAAGAAGTGACCCTACCACTACCCATGCACACCTTTGGCTCTGGTCTCTGTAGCTTCTGTCTATGATTAGTCTACTATTTTGTCTGTGCCAGCTGAGGGCTTTGTAGTGCCAGGTCATCATTTTCTGCCCTGGCTGCTCTCCACTGGTGCCTTGGAGCAAAGTGATACCAGCTTGACACTTGCCAGCTGAGCTGATCTGCCGGGCAGTGTGGCAGGGACCAGCGGGTGCCACTGCAGTTTGGGCCTTGCTGTCCTGCTGCCTATGCCCACTAGTTCAGCTGGTGGGTGCTGGCAGCATTTTCCTGCCTGTCTGTGACTGTGTGTTGGATTCTGCAGCTCATTCCATTTCTGATCGTTAACAAAGCTGCCAGATATCAATAACGGTCACTAGTTGTTTTCACGGTGTTCTTGTAACCCTCTCTAGTCCCCTCTTCCCAAAGCTTTGGTGGGTGTTAGTCAGCTCTGTTATCCAGCCATTAGATAAGCCCTGGCTGATGATCCATGCCTGGCCTGGGGCTGCTGTGCACCCACAGGATGTGCTGCAGGTGCTGCTTCAGCTCTGCCCGGGGCCATGTCCCAGCTGGGCTCCTGGCAGGCGTCTTTCCAAGTGACATTTTCAAAGCAGCAGATAGATATGAGCTGCCACCCCGTTCTGCGCTCAGTTCTGAACTTCCACCTCGGTTTGTGCTGCTCCAGGTGAGTTGCCACTGTTGTCCAGTAGCAGCCAGGCTGGGTGGCTGCTGTGGGGCCTGGCCAGCCTGCATGGCTGGGCCTGCCCATGGCTGCTCCCACGGTCAGACCTGACCTGGCGGGGCAGGATGTGAGTGCTGTGACTGTGGAACTGCTCTGTCCATGGCCTGCACCTGCAGCTTTCCCCCTGGATCCTGGCCACTGCCCTCAGCAGCTCTGTGGAGCAGTGCAGGGCTCCTCTGGCAGCCTTCAGGTAGCCAGCAATGAGCCATGGACCATTGTAAGGGCTGTGGGGCAGTGTGGCAGCTCCAGGGCACTCAGAGTGGCTGTGGTGTGCCCCTGGCCAAGTTCACACAAAGCCTTTGTGCCAGGCAGGGTCAAGCAGAGCCCAGCAGTGCCAGGGTGGGTGCCTGGGCACGGGGGAACAGGCACTGCGCAGTGTCTGCAACAGGAGCACCTCCCCTCAGCCATGTTACCCTGGCGTGGGGCTGAGCTCCTCAGATAGGGCAAAAATCCCACTCTAGGCCTCAGATGGCTGCTGAGGGCCCAGACGGACCTGCTGTTCCCCTGCTCACTGTGTTATGGTGCTGGGCTCAGCATCCTGTCCCGCACACAAGGGTAGTGCCGAGGCAGCAGTCGGCTGAGGGCTGAGGATGGAAGGGTTGCTGTGGCCTTGGCTTTCCCAGGCACTTTCAGGTGAGTAGGCGTGGGATGCCCCTCCCTAGCATGCCCCAAGCCATTCTTTGAGAATCCATCTAGTCTGCAAAGCTACACCTCAGGGCTGCTTTGCCTTGGACCAGACTCTGCCTCCATCTGAAGGAGATGAACAAAGCCCTTCTCTTTTCTGCTCTGCACTGTGCTCCTCCTCCTGCTGTACCATCTCCCAAACAGGGCAGAACTGATATTTCTAATGCTCAAGCAGGCTCCATGTTTTTGGTGTCTGTCCTCTCCCCTGAAGCTTCCCGTGCCTCTCCTCTGCAGCACAGACAGGCACAAGCCCAGCTCTCTTGTCCCTTGGCGTTCGGTGGGGCTGGTCCTGGCGCAGACGCAGCCAGGAGAGCCTCCCCCTCCCTGCTCTCAGGGCTGGCAGCAGGACAGTGTGAGGGCACCTCCAGCAAAGCCCGTGTGCTCAGAGAGAGGGGCTGTGCTGGGAGCAGAGGGGATCTGCAGCCTCAAGGGGTGATTCCCTCAGGGGAGAGTTGAAGCCTGCAGAGGGAAGGAGGCAGCACTTGGAGCCTGCCAGGAAGAGCTGCATGGACAGTGGTAGGGTGAGATGCTGTTTCCTGTGTCCTGAGGCCGTAGCCAGGTGGCAGCAACAGAGGATGCATGTGGCAGGGCCCAACAGCCCTGCTTTCCTGGGGTCCTCGGGGCCATACAGCACTACAGAGCTGTATAAATGCCGGGGCATGTCCAAGATCTGGAAAGGAGAGTGCCTGGGAGCAGAAATGCTCGTGGTTTTCCTTCCTTGAGTCTCAGGGCAGAAGTGCCCAAGTTCCCTCTTCTTTTCTGGGAGAGTTGCCACCCTCTCCAGCTGCCCTGGTGTAGCTGGAAAGACCCACAGAGCAAATCCAACAGTGCTGTGGCCTGACTTCCCCAGGGAGGACGGGCAGAGGGTGAGTGTAGCTGGGCAGGCAGCACTTATATCCTCACACCCAGCAAGGGCTCCCCAAGCACAGCTCTCCCAGCTCCCACTGCCAGCTCTGTCTGCCCAGCTGGTGGACTGGGAGAGAGGCAAGTAGCTGGTCTGTGCTGGGAGGTGCCAGGGCATGTGATGAGCCAGAAAAACAGCTCTCCTCTCCTGTCCCCAGGAGCCTCCCGAGGATGATGCCAATATCATTGAGAAGATCCTTGCCTCCAGGATGGTGCAGAAGGAGGTGAGTGGCAAAGATGTCAGTGGGGCTGGAGGTCCGTGGACAGAGGAGAGACGGGACCTGGCTGCCCCATGCAGCAGGGACATGAGATGTAGCAGCGGTTGGTGCTGCCATGCTGTTCCTTGCCCTCGCTCTCCTGGTGGGGTGCTGGGGTGTGCCCACCTTTCTGGGCCATGGATCAATGTGATGCTTCTCCTGTCCTAGGTACCAGAAAGCCTCTGGAGAGGAGTCAGTCCTGGGCTGATGCCCAGGAGGTGTTTGAGTCCCCCATGGTCAGGGGTGGTCTCACACCATGTTCTCAAGGGCTATTAGAGCTCTGGGGCAGCAGCACGAGTGCCTGGCTGTCCTCACTGTCCTGGGGCTCAGTCCCTGGAGCCTGTGGCCAGGGAGGGGATGTCTGCCTGCACCCAGGTCACAAGCATGCCTCCCCAGTTTCTGCTCAGGCTCTGACTGTTGCTGCCTCTCTTTGGTTTCAGGCTCATCCTGGAGGCCTGACATTTGAGACGGAGGAGTTCTACGTCAAGTACAGGAACTTGTACGTGTGGTGTTGTGGTGCTTTGTGCCGTGGGCCCTGTGCATGCAGGAGCAAGGACTGTGTGCTCCCACCTCCATCCCATCCCCAGCTGCAGGCCCAGCATCCCTGTTTTCCAGTCTCTGTCCTCCTTAGGCAGCCATGGTGGTGGGAAGCAGGGAAGCTGCAGCATCTTCAGTGCTTGGTCTTGCCCTGGTCCTGGGCTGCAGCTTTGCCCAGTTTAGGGTGCCATAGGCATGGGCTGGGCATTCTTTGGATCACCAGCAGATCCCTGCTGCTCTGTGTGGTGGATGGGATTGGGACCAAAGGCATTTTGGTCACATTTGGTGACTTTTTTCCTCCCCTGCAGCTCCTACCTCCACTGTAAGTGGGCAACTCTGGAGGAGCTGGAGAAGGACCCCAGGATCTCCCAGAAGATAAAGCGCTTCCGGAACAAGCAGGCTCAGATGAAACATATTTTTACAGAGGTGAGAGCAGAGCACGGGGAGCAGCAGTGCCTGACCCTGAGCCCGGGGCAGGGGCTGGGCACTGCCCCTGACACCTCCCTGCCAAGGCCAGACCAGCTCCTGGGCCCAAGGCACCAGGGCTGAGGCTGAGGGTCTGTGACAGTGCCTGGACACCTGCGGTGTCACCGCTAGAACGATGAGTGGGGTGACAAGTGTGACTTGCCAGGCATTGCCAACTATGGAAGTGTTGCTCAGTGGGAGGGAGGGCACTGTGTGGGGCTGGGGGTGCTTCTGTGGTGGAGCAGAGATGCTATGGGAGAGAGGGAGCTATAAATATCTGGGCTTAGAGCAGCTCCTGCCTGCTCTGCTCTATAAGCAGATTAATCTTGCTTAGTATGAAAGGTGTTCTATAATTTATCTTGCTGCTCCAGAGATAGTTGTTGGATCTCTTCAAACTGCCCCTTGCAAGTGTAAATCAGGCCAGTAGGCTATGAAAATTCCTCCATTGTAGCTGGAAAGCTGGGGGCGTGTGTCAGATTTCTCACTCACAAGTCTGTTTGTGGTCTTTCTCAGGATGCAAAGAGAAAGCATGTGTTGGAATGCACTGTACCACTGACAATTCATCAAGGAGCACATGCTCTTTTCCTGTGACTAGCTGGGTTTGGGGAGTTGTGAGCATAGAAGCTTGTTTTTTCTCCTTCCCAAGGGCTAGGCCATGTGTCTCTGAAGATTATTGCTAGGTGGGGCAAGAGGGAGGCAGAGTCAGAAACCAAGGGGTCACCCCTTGCAGGAATGGGGTTCTGTGTATGGCTCTGTGCTGTGGCAGTCACAGCTCTGGACGCTGCACATCAGCTGGAGCAGGCAGCTCAGGGCTTGTACCTTGGGGCCAGATAGGCTGGAGAGGACATTCCTGCCTAACAGCAAGGGCAGCACGGAGCCTGCGACTGCTCTAGAGGAAGAGCTTTGCCTTCTGTGGGGCTCCTGCGTCCTCCCTGCCCAGAGACAGATGTCTGTACCTGCATCCAGGGCACTTGGTGTGCTACACACAGCTAGCAGCATCCTGGGGACAGATGCCCTGCAGCTGTTTACTCGTGCCCGCCATCTGTTTCACCCTGGAATCACCTTGAACTTACCCTCCCTTTTTACTGTTTGCTGTCGCAGCCTGACGAGGATTTGTTCAACCCGGACTACGTGGAGGTAGATCGGATTCTGGAGGTGGCTCATACAAAGGACCCAGACACTGGGGAGGTGGGTGGCTTTATCACTTGCTTGCCCCTCGGAAGCAGGGAGGGAGACTTGGCAGGAGGCCCAGCCCCACAGTGTGCATTGTGGGTCACCTCAAAGCATGCTGAGCCTTCCCAGCCTTTCCTTGTGCAGCCCGAGTTCCTGAGGACCCTTTGGCACAGGGTAGACGGAGGGGCCTGTGTCTCTGAGCCTGACTCTCTGTGCTACAGGAGGTGACTCACTACCTGGTGAAGTGGTGCTCGCTGCCCTACGAGGAGAGTACCTGGGAGCTGGAGGAGGATGTCGACCCAGGGAAGATTAAAGAGTTCGAAGCCCTCCAGATCCCTCCCGAAATCAAGCACATGGTAACGTACCCAGAGGTAACGTACCCAGCTGGCAGCTCTCTGCCCTGGGCACAGGGACTGGCTGTGTCTTGCCACGGTCCAGCAGTGCTGACCTTGTCCCTGGTGCTGCAGTGCAAGCCCTGTACTCTCCCCTCTGGGTGGGTTAGTTGGCAGGGTCTGAGGCTGGGCTCTGGAGGCCAAGACCTTGCTGTGACTCAGCTGTCAGGGACTGCTCTGAAGCGTTGTCCTGATGCACAGCCCCAGCAGCAGGATCTGACCTCGCTGAGCATTGGCCTCTCCCATGGATCTCGTTCCTGCTCTCCCCTCTCAGGAGCGCCCAGCGTCCGAGTCCTGGCAGAAACTGGAGAAGTCCCGGGAGTACAAGAACAGCAACCAGCTGCGGGAGTATCAACTGGAGGGAATGAACTGGCTGCTCTTTAACTGGTATAACAGGTGAGGAGGGGCTGGAGGCCTGTGTTCCCAGGAGCAGTCCTGCTAGCAGCAGGCCCTGGTGTGTGCTGTCATGGGAACAGCAGGACTGAGGAGCAGAGTGGACAAACGGGCCTGACAGAGCAGCCACTGAGTCCTTCAAGTGCTGGAGCTGGCAGGCAGCTGCCAGAAAAATTGGGTTTGCTTGAGCTTTGCAACTGAGTCTTTAAGAATGTTTCTCCCTAGGAAATGCTGATGAGTCTTAAAGGTAGTAGGGCTTAGCTATGGGTCTAAGATACACCTGATTTTTGGTGTTGGCCAGGCTACTGGTGACCCATTGTGTGTCAGGAGCGCAGGAATGTGCGTGTTCTCAGCTGCAGCAGGCCATCAGATGCATCTTTCCCTGGCTCTTGGGTACCTGAAGAACAGCATCTTTCATACTGACTTTGAATCCATGATCTTGCAAGAAATTGGATGGTCAGGCTTACCCAGACATATTTGGGCCACTATAGCAGTGTCCCCCCACCCTCCGTGCTGCAGGGTCAGAGAGGTGTGGGTAGAAGTGACGTGCCTGACATCCCATCAAGGAGTTGGCGACAGGGTGGTTCCTGCTCTCGAGAGCCACGTTCACCTGACCCTGTCCATCTCTGCAGGAAGAACTGCATCCTGGCTGATGAGATGGGGCTGGGGAAGACAATCCAGTCAATCACCTTCCTCTCAGAGATATTCCTGATGGGCATCCATGGCCCCTTCCTCATCATTGCCCCTCTCTCCACCATCACGAACTGGGAGCGGGAGTTCCGCACGTGGACGGAGATGAACGCCATCGTGTACCACGGCAGCCAGATCAGCCGGCAGATGATCCAGCAGTACGAGATGGTGTACAGGGACTCACAGGTGGGTGGCGCACACAGCGTTCCCAGGAGGCCTCCCCAGCCCTGCCTGCCTTTACTTGGGAAGCACTGAGCTGCCTGAGGAACCTGTTGTTCCTCTGGAGAAGGAAAGGTGATCCTTTAAGAACTCTTTGCTGACGTGTGCTCAGGGTGCACTGTGTGAGTGAACAGCCCCAGCTCACGCAGAAGGGGGAAGGTGCAGCAGAGCCCTGGCCACGGTACCTTTCCAGGCCTGTGTGTATGCCCTGGAGCAGTGTCTGGTTTGGAGGCACACAGTCTGTGGCCAGCAAGGAGGCTTGCAGGAACCTGCCCAGTGCTTGAGAGAAATTATTCTGGGAAAATCCCAGCTCAGAGCCAGATACTGATACTGTCAGACAGGAGGTCTGACAGCGTCCTGCCGCCCTGCAGGAGTCAAGCTCTGGTTTTTGTCTCCCTAGGGTAACCCTCTCCCTGGGATCTTCAAGTTCCAGGTGGTTATCACCACCTTTGAGATGATCCTTGCCGACTGCCCGGAGCTGAAGAAGATCCAGTGGCGCTGTGTGGTCATTGACGAGGCACATCGGCTGAAGAACAGGAACTGCAAACTCCTGGAGGGGCTGAAACTCATGGCCCTGGTGAGCATGTCCTGCCCAGCATTCTCCTGGGAGCAGGGTGGGCTGGAGATGGCCATGCCAAGCATTCAGATGCCACTGTCACTGGCTCAGGCCCCACGCCAGGCGTGGGGAAAACCATCCAGGTCTCTAAAGCAATGCCAGTAACAGGGGGCCCTTCAATGGATGGGGCACTGGTGCCCTGCAGCCATCACAAACTCCTTTTTACTGAAGGGGAAAATTAACCCACAGCAGACCTGGGAGGAAGAGGATTCTCCTTGAGGGATCGTCCAGTCCTGACATGCCCAGGTCTTGGGGTTTTCACGACCTCATCTCCTTTCATTGCACATGATTAACCTACATGATTAACCTCTAATAAAAGCTCCCCCTCGTTTCAGTGCTCAGTCATACCTGCCCCTGCTCAGGCTGGCCCTGGCAGCAGGTCCCTCCTGCCCCTCAGTATGGCATGGCTCTGGGCCACATTCTCTCTTTGTCTACCTGAGGCCTGAAGAGGGACATCCTGCCCGCAGGGAGCTCGGGCTCTGTTGGTGTCCCCATCTGGCACCAGCACAGCCTGAAGGTCTTGTGCCAGTACTGACGCCTGGGGGCAGTGTGAGATCGAGGTTTTGCCTGTTGTTACTGCACAGAGCTGGACTGGAACATGTCCAGGGAAGCATCCTGGGAGCCACAAGACAGTTTTGTGTGGCAGTGGCTTGGTCAGGGCTATCACCATGGCCAGGGGA
Organism: Empidonax traillii; assembly: GCF_003031625.1. Classification (NCBI taxonomy): domain Eukaryota; kingdom Metazoa; phylum Chordata; class Aves; order Passeriformes; family Tyrannidae; genus Empidonax; species Empidonax traillii. The sequence continues at coordinate 36,046 of NW_020956271.1, read as the reverse complement.
ACCTTTTAGCCTGTATGTGCTCCCAGGCCACCCAGAGTGCTTCTGAGGCTGGAAGACAAAGAGCATTGCACTCTTAGGACACCTTGGACCCAGCCAATGGGTCTGAGCCCTCAACCTGTTTTCTGTGTGTCCCCAGGAGCACAAGGTTCTGCTGACAGGGACTCCCCTGCAGAACTCAGTGGAGGAGCTCTTCAGCCTCCTAAATTTCCTGGAGCCACAGCAGTTTCCCTCAGAGACAGCCTTCCTGGAGGAGTTTGGAGACCTGAAGACAGAGGAGCAGGTACCTAGAAGAGTCATGCTGGTGAATGTTGGTGCAGGCCCCTGGGACACCTGATGACCAAACCAGGCATGCTCTCAGACATGGAAGTGGATAGGACTCCTAACGGTGGGAGAAGCAAAGTTGTGACAGGGCTCCCAATGCTGCTTTGGAGAGAGGACACCAGCCCATGCCAAGGCAGTAGTCTGCTCCCACCTGGCCCCCTGCTGCCTTGGCATCTCTGGGCAGCACAGCTCACCTGCCTCTCCTGCCTGGTCTGTCCCTGAAAGCAACAGGAGTGTAGGGGGAATGGGGAGGTTGGTACATCCATGTATCAGTTGCCCTTGTCAGGTTCCCATGGAGAGTCTTCCTCCAAAGTTCCTCTTGAGTGTGGGTCATGGGATGCTGCTCAGTCCCTTGGGCTGTCCCTGCTACCTTTTGAGTGTGGGAATTTCACAAAGACTGTCATTCTGGGGGAGCAGGCACAGGCATATGAAGCAACCACCATCTGCTGTCCAAACTCTGAGCTCTCCTCCTGCATCAGACGCCCAAGGCTGCCAGCAGCAGAAGCAAGTGCAGCTCATGGCACAGGACTGGTCACTCACATGCCTGCTCCAAGGGTGCCAGACCTTGAAGTTGTCCTGGCTGGCTGCTGAGCAGCTGCTCCAGGGTCACTTGCAGTGGGTTTGCAGCTTGGAGGGTCTCTAGCATCGCAGGTCCCCCACGTGTTTGCCATGCAGGGAGGGCAGTGAGTCTCTGCTTGCTCTGCAGGTGAAGAAGCTGCAGTCCATCCTGAAGCCTATGATGCTGCGACGGCTGAAGGATGATGTAGAGAAGAATCTGGCACCCAAACAGGAGACCATCATTGAGGTGGAGCTGACCAATATCCAGAAGAAATACTACCGGGCCATCCTGGAGAAGAACTTCTCCTTCCTCTCCAAGGGTGCCAACCAGCACAATATGCCCAACCTCATCAACACCATGATGGAGCTGCGCAAGTGCTGCAATCACCCCTACCTCATCAATGGTGAGGGCTGTGCACAGGGGGTGTGGGGGGACACACAGGTATCACTGCAACATTTACTGCTTGCTACCTGCAGAACTTGCCCATCTTGGGAGCCAGCTCAGGCCCTTGTGCCATCTGCTGATGGCACAGGGTGCAGTGATCTGCCCTGTTGCCCTCCCAAGCAGCCCAGCTCCCTGCCAGAGCTGCTTGCTGATGGGCATCTCAGGGTCTTGTGAGGCTCACTGTGGTTGGGGGTGTTGTGACACAGGACCCTCTTCAACGCCCCAGCCTGACTTGTTCTGCCAGGAGCTGATGCAAGCCCTGAAGTTTAGTCACAGGATTGGAGGGTCTGCTGGAGGTCTCTGGCCAACCTCTCTAGCTCTGACTGCATGGGTTCTGTCCCTTTGCTGCTGCCCTGGGCGGGAGGCTGGGGAAGCTGCACTACCAGCCTCACCAAGAGCTCACATCCCTTTTCACCTGGCAGGGGCAGAGGAGAAGATCCTGGAAGACTTCCGTAAAACACACAGCCCAGAGGCGCCAGACTTCCAGCTGCAGGCGATGATCCAGGCAGCTGGGAAGCTGGTGCTCATTGATAAGCTGCTTCCCAAGCTGATCGCTGGTGGGCACAAGGTGCTCATCTTCTCACAGATGGTGCGCTGCCTCGACATCCTGGAAGACTATCTCATCCAGAGGCGGTTAGTACAGGCTCCAGCATTCACCACAGCTCCTCCATGTTCCCTACATGCTCTGTACATCGAGTGGCAACAACGCAGGGTGGGGATTTGGCCCTTCCATACCCATTTACTAATGGATCAGAGTTACTGGCTACTGCTGGTGGGTGCAGAGACCCCACTGAGCAGCTCAGACCTGTCCATTCTGCGTAGCTCAGGGCCAGTCCTCAGAGTGACCAGGTGGAAGTAGGTAGAACCCTTGGTCCTGGTTCCCATGAGCCCCATATCCATACACCATGCATGGGGTTGTGATGATTTTGCCATCGTAAGAGGCACAACTTTCGGGAACAGCCACAGTGCACACAGGCTGATGGGGCCTGAGCCTCCACCTGGGCACAGGTTCTGCCAGTTAGTCTCAGCTGCCTGTGTGCCCACACTCAGGCCAGGGGAAGGAGCAGGAAGGGATTTAAATGCTACGGCCGGTTCAGTCCCTGCCGTGACGCTGCTCCCCCTCTCGAGCAGGTACACCTACGAGCGCATCGACGGGCGGGTGCGTGGGAACCTGCGCCAGGCTGCCATCGACCGCTTCTGCAAGCCCGACTCGGACCGCTTCGTCTTTCTGCTGTGCACGCGGGCGGGGGGGCTGGGCATCAACCTGACTGCTGCTGACACCTGCATCATCTTCGACTCGGACTGGAACCCACAGAACGACCTGCAGGTGACGGGCCGGGCTGGGCCGGGCCGCGGGGCAGTCCTGGGCACAGCTCCTGTCGCTTGTGCCAGGAGGGCAGGACAGGGCAGTGACTGTGCTGGGCACGGGGTACCGTGCTAGGAGAGCTAGCAGGAGTGCAGGCAGAGGGGACAGGACACGAGGGAGGTCACGGTGTGTCTCTGAAAGCACAGATGAGCCACACAGCCGGCAACACTGTGTCCATAGCTGGTGTTGGAGTGGATGCGGTGTTGTGCGTCCACATCTGCAGAGAGCCAAGGCTCCAGCCTGAGGCCTGTGTCCTTGCCCTGGGATCACCCATTCCTGCTCCACAGCCACGCAGGCTGTGCCAGAGCCAGAGTCCTGCCGGGTCAGCCACAGGCATGGAATGAGGATGCTGTGGTGGGTGGGAGCCGTCTGTGGCTTGGGTGGATGAGTGTAGGTACTGATGCAGGTGTCACAAACCACATGGTCCCCATCCTGCTGGGCTCCCTGTGCTGACGCTGTGCCCTCTGCACTCCCAGGCTCAAGCTCGCTGCCACCGGATCGGGCAGAGCAAGGCGGTGAAGGTCTATCGCCTCATCACCAGGAACTCCTACGAGCGGGAGATGTTTGACAAGGCCAGCCTGAAGCTGGGCCTGGATAAGGCTGTGCTGCAGGACATCAACCGCAAGGGCAGCACCAACGGGGTAGGTTGGCTGCCTGAGTGGGGCCAAGCGGGAGCTGCTACAGGAGAGCTCTCATCCTCCGACTGCAAGTCACTGCCAAGTTGGAGCAGAGACTGGGCAGGTGTTGGGGAGAGAGAGCCTGGTCCAACACACTCTGCTGCTGATAGCCTGGCAGGCTGGGGGACACGTACTATATCTGGGATGGCATGGACTGAAATTCCTGACAGTCTCTCAGGCAATGTTTTGAAGTGACCACTTTGCTGTAGCAGCAGCAGGTCTGGGTTTGCTTGAGGCGTCTCTGCCCTCCTCCTGGAGCAGAGGGAAGAGCCTTCTCCTGCTGTGCAGTGGTCGGGGTTGCTGGTCAGGTTGGTGATGCCCCCGTGTTTTGGGCAGGTTCAGCAGCTCTCCAAGATGGAGGTGGAGGACCTGCTGCGGAAGGGGGCCTACGGCGCTCTCATGGATGAGGAGGACGAAGGGTCGAAGTTCTGCGAGGAAGACATTGATCAGATCCTGCAGCGCAGGACACAGACCATCACAATCCAGTCTGAGGGGAAGGGCTCCACCTTCGCCAAGGTGTGCTGTGCTCTATCGGGAGGGAAGGGGGATTCCCCTCGGGGGGGTGGGGGAGGAGGACACGCTGGGAGCAGGCAGGGCAGTAGTGGTGGGCTGATCTCCTCCCTGTGTGCAGAGATGTGCCTGCGTGGAGGCTGAGCTCTCCTGTCCCGTTGTGCCCAGGAGAGAGACCTTGCTGGGACGCCACAGCAGGTGTGGTGTCCTGTCTCTCTGGTGGTCAGCACAGCATTGAGGAGGGGCCACCAGCCTGGGTGGGTGATGGGAGGCTTTGAAAGAGGGTTCAGCACTCCCTTTGAAGCTGGCTCGGGCTAGTGAGAAGGCAGAGCGGGGCCTGTGCTCCAGGTACCCAGCAGTGTCCAGGTGTGCTCTGTCCCCCGGCTCCCTGAGGAGCCAGCTCTGTGCCGTGCTCCTGGCTGGTGTCTGCTGGGGACACTAAAGGCCATCTCCCTCCTCATTTGCATAGCTCAGGCTCTGTTTACAGTGGGTCAGGCAGGACTGCAGATCAGAGCGGTTCAGCTCCTTAGGCGAACAAAGAACCCTCTAGCACATATCAGCTTGGGGTGTAACACCCCACAGCATTGGGACTGTGTGCTCAGACAGGCGTGGGGGAGATCTCTGTGTGAGAGAAGGCACATCTAGGTGAGGGCTTGCACCCTATTCACTCTTCTTTCTCTCCCAGGCCAGCTTCGTAGCATCAGGAAACAGGACTGACATTTCCTTAGATGACCCCAACTTCTGGCAGAAGTGGGCCAAGATAGCAGAGCTCGATACAGACGCCAAGAACGAAAAGGTAGGATCCAGTTTGCGGTGTGTGTACAACTGATCTGACACCACGTGGGGTGGTCTCCAGGCAGGAGCTTCTTCTGAGCTCCTGAAAAGATTTATGTTGGGCATCAAGAATTACTACAAGGGAAGACTGACCCACGAGTGCTGGTTAAAGAAAGGCCCAGTTTATTTAGCCACATGTTGGTCTGTGTCTCCCTGATATTCAGGCTGCTCAGTCTGTGCTCCCAGTTACTGCCAAGCCTGGTTAAGGGGTAGCAGCTGGGACAGCATGAGAGGGGAGGAGAGGACGAAGGATCCAGTGCCCACCTGTGAGCCCAGCAGGCTGGTGTGACTGCCTGTCATGAGCTGGGGCTGTGCAGGGTTCCCCACAGCACAGGCAGCCACGAGTGCTGCCCGCTGCCAGCCTCGTGAGCGCAGGCAGCCCAGGCAGCTGGGGTGGGGCTCCAGCATGGAGCAGTCCCAGGACAGTCCCACCCTGCCCTCCAGGTGCCAGCTCTGATCTCCCAGTTCTTTGGCTGTCCCTGCAAGGCCGGAGACCTTTGTTAGTGCAAAAGGGTTCCAAGTGGCAGCTCTTGCTGTGGGTGGGGATTGGTGGGGTGAGCGAGGCTCTTTCCGCTCTTGGGGAATGCTGTTTAACTATTCCCCAGCCCAGCCCAAGTCCACATGAGCCCTCCACATGTACCATGGGCAGATGATAGCATTTGGCTTCTCAGCTCTGGAGGAGGCCTGGAGAGCTGACCTGAGTTAGTGTACTCCAGCCCTGGAGCTCGCAGTGCTGGGCACATTGTTCCACTGCAGCTCCCAGGCTCCCACCACCCACATCTCAATGACTTGAGAGCATTGTCCAAACACTTCTTGAGCTCTGGACAGCTTAGGGCCAAGACCACTGCCCTGGGGAGCCTGTTCTAGTGCCCAACCACCCTCTGGGGGCAGAACAATCTTAACATCCAGCCTAAACCTCTCCTGACACAGCTCCATGCCATTTGCTACTATGTCACCAGAGAGCGAAGATCAGTTCCTTCCCCTCTGCCTCCCCTCATGAGGAAATGAGGGTGGGCTGGTGCTGCTGCTTGTTGGGAGGCAGGAGGGGACAAATGGGATCCCACCTCTCTGCTGGCCCTGCTGAGCTGTTGTGCTAAGCTGCAGCTCAGGCCTCTGCAGCTCCAGTGCAGCCCCAGGGCCCTGCCATGATTCCAGCCAAGGCAGCAATGCCACAGAGGTGGTGTTGGACAGCAGGAGGGAGGCCCTGCAGCTCTGCAGAGCTCACTGCTCAAGCAGAGGCAATGGAGGAGGGGACGAGTGCGTGATGTGTGTGTGTGTGTGTGTGTGTGTAGTGGGGGGAGATGTGGTTGTGTGTGTCCCATGTGCCTGAAATCCGGGCAGATTTAGGTAGCATGGATTCCTTCGACAGGGTGGGGGTAAGGAGGCAGGTACATGCTATTTAATTTCATATTGCTCCCTCCTGCACCTTTTTGCAATCTGCCTTTCCTCTTCCAGCCCACCTGTCCCCCGACACAGAGATTACACCTCCTTCAGCACAGCACTTGGCACAGGCGGTGCTGGGAGGGCCTGGAGTGACTCAGAGCTGAGTCAGCTGTTGGCTGTCAACAGTTTGGACCCAGAGGGGCTGATTTTCAGCCTGGCATCATTGAGGCTGAATTTTGTACTGGCCAGAAGTTGTCTCATGTGTGCAGGCAGAGCTGCAATGGGGTAATTTGGAGCAGGTATCCCAGTGGGATGGTTAGCTGTGGGACTGGCGAGCCAGGAGCCAGAGGTGTGAGCAGAACCAGGTGGCAGTTGGGAGAAGAGCACATACGAGTTTTTCTGCCTGTTCCTGAGCACGTTGTTTGCTCTGTCCCTCGCAGGAGAGCCTGGTCATCGACAGGCCCCGGGTGCGGAAACAAACCAAACACTACAACTCCTTCGAAGAGGACGAGCTGATGGAGTTCTCTGAGCTGGACAGTGACTCGGACGAGCGGCCCACGCGCTCGCGGCGCTTTAACGAGAAGACGCGGCGGTACCTGCGGGCCGAGTGCTTCCGTGTGGAGAAGAACCTGCTCATATTTGGGTGAGTCTCACCCCGCCCAGAGGGCACGGCCACAGCCTCCAGCTGCCCCAGTATCTGTGGGCCATTGGCTACCCCTATTCCTGTCCACCCTGCTTGCGGAGCCCCTTCCTTCCAGCAGTGACCTCCCGGGTGGGACCTGGGCTCTAAGCGAACGCTTGGCATGGAAGGAGAATTAGAAGGACAAAGCATGAGCTGACAGTTGGCACTTCCAGAGCCTGCTCCTACCTCTGCCCTGTTCAGTCCGGCAAACCTCTCTCCCTCTCTGCTCCTGTAATATGTGGGAAAACCACCCCTGTCCAGGGGCTAGCAGGGCCGTGCCCCTCGGAGAGCTCCTGGAGAGAGGTGACAGCGAGGTCTCTCATTGCGTGGGAGTATTTACTCTGTGTTCCTGCTGTTTCAGCTGGGGACGCTGGAAAGATATCCTGACCCATGGGCGGTTCAAGTGGCACCTGAATGAGAAGGACATGGAGATGATTTGTCGGGCCTTGCTGGTGTATTGCGTCAAACACTACAAGGGGGATGAGAAGATTAAGAGTTTCATCTGGGATCTCATCACGCCGACCAAGGATGGCCAGAACCAGGCTCTGCAGAATCACTCAGGTATTGCGTGTTCTCTCTGCCATTGCATCTGTACTCGTCACCCTGTGCCAGCCTGTGGGACCGAGGCTGCAAAATTCAGAGCTGATGGAAGCAGCCTGAAAGTGGTTGTGCTTGAGCGCTCTGATTCTCTCAGCACAGAGAAAGGGACTTCCACGGAGCTGACCTCCACATTGACCCTCAGAGCCAGCAGCAGGGGCTGGCTGAGGGGGGGAGGCTGTCTCCTGGCTCCCAGTGCCATGGCTGGTGCAGAGAGAGCCTTGTGGTGGGATCAGAGGTGCTTCTAAGTTTTCTCTAGCCTGTGAATACTGTCAGGGTTCCCCTGTTCAGGGCGACACTGGACAGCGAGCTCATGGGGCACTGGTGACCCTGTGAAGGCATTGGCTGTGATAGGTATGAGGGTGTGTATTCCACTCAGCTCTGACGTGCCCGGCTGTTCCTCGGAGCCACACAGGACACAGCGTGGACGTTGTTCATGCTTGTGCCTCTGGGCAGCACTGGCAGCTGTGCCAGGGAAAGCTGGGTGTGCAGCTGAGCATCCATCTCACTCCATCTCCAGCTTATGTTTCCCCTTGCCATGGTACTTGTCCCACACATATTGATCTCCAGTGCCTGCCCTGATGGGTGGAGGTGCAGCGTTGGTTTGTCCTGAGACCCTGCAGAGTCTTCCCCAGGTGATCCTGCCTTGTCTCGCTGTGTCTGTCAGGACCCTTGTGCCAGGTCTGGCTGTACCCTCTCTGCTCAGAGGTCTCGCTCGCTTATTTTCCAGTGTGTGAGGTCCATGTGTCACACCACAGATGCCAGATCTGTAATTGCATCTGTGTTCTGTAGGGTGGAGGTTCCCAGTTATCCTCAGCTTCAGACAGGTCACCCAGAGCCTTCCCAGCCCTGCTTTCCCGCAGGCTCTGGCTCTGTTTTGCTTTGGACAGTGGAGATTGGTCCCCTCGCCTGCAGCTCAGTGGCTGCTCTTTGTGGGCTCCCCTAGAGCCCCACCCTGCAAACAGGGCCTTTATCTTTCATGCTGTGACCACAGAGTGGGTGCTGGCTCCCTGGATCAGCTGGGGGGGTGGTGGTCTGGGACACGTGGTCAGGGCCTGCTGTGTGTCCGAGGGCTCTGGCTGCACCGTACCTGCTCTTGGGACAGGTGAGTGGGGCTGGGGGAGGCTGCGGCATCCCTGGGGAGTCAGAGCACAGAAGCCACGTGCTGCTTGTTCTGCCCTTCTGATTTGTGACACAAGGTGAGTAGTGAGGGGGCTGGGGCTCTCCGGACTGCTTTTGGCATCAGGGAGCCAGGCTGAAACCTGGAACTCAGGCGCTGGAGCACAGGGAAGGCTGTTCTGAAGTGGTGATGCTGATGAGCCCCAGTTGTGTGGTACTTGGGGCTTAAAACCCAACATCACCATTTCCCTCTGCCTGGAAATGTCTGGCTGGGACTGCTTGAGAGCCCTGTGGGGAGCAGAGCAAGAGTCAAAACCAAACCAGCTGGTATGAGTAGGCTTGATTTAAATAATGCCAAGTAACAAACAAGCCATGGTTTCAGTGGAGGGTCAGGTTTGCTGTAGTGCAAGAGCAGCACTAACATTGGATATTGAGCAGAGAGGCGACCAGGAATTTCTTCATCAACTCTTCAGAATGGCTTTTCACACCTGTGAGACCCCCACATGGTCTTGGCTAGAGGAACAACCATCCAGCCTGACATCAGGAGCTGGAGGAGAGCAGAACCCTGCAGTGCAGAGCAGCCACAGAGTGGGGAGCCTCAGGTACCCCTCATGCCTGCAAAGAGCTGATCAGGCGAGACATGCCCTGGGCCTCCCTGGTGTGCAGAAAGCAACAGCAACCTCCACCCCTTGCTAGTGCATCTTGGAGCTGTTCCTTCTCAATCCCTGAGCACAGCACCCAGGCAGCCCAGCTCAGAGCTCTGCTGATCCAGTGCCATCCTGCCTTCCATCCTGGAAGAGGCCAAGCTGCTGAGGAAGCAGCCTTTGCCCAAAGGCCAGTTTGTGGTGGAGATTGGAACCCTGGTGCCCACTGCAGGCCTCCAGCAGCCACCCGGGCTGCAACCCTTGTCCTGTCATGGAGCTGCAAACCTTATGCGGGAGTTGAGGACATGGTGATGTCACTGGACCAGACAGATGGGACAGGACTGCTCAGGCACTCCTTCCCTCTCACACATGCAGAAGAGGATGTCTGCAGGACCTCCCTCTGTAACAGCTCATGAGGGAGGCAGCTTATCCCTGTTCGAAGATTCCAAATAATAATGACCCCACCAGGAATTCTTTCCACATTCTGCTGTGAACTCACATCTTATTTCAAGGCTGAAATGTGTATAATTTTCAGCTCCAGGCAGTGGATCTCATTTTATTATGGTCAGCCAGATGGGACCGCATTTCCTTTCCCTTTGGTACCTTAGCCCCCTGCACTGATCTGGTTCCCCCACAGCCCTACTCCTGATGCACAGCATAAGAAACAACCCTTACAGATCAGATCAGATCAGATCAGCAGGTCTGCTGGTATTGATCATTTGGGAGCTTCTTGTCTGAACTCTTGCCCTTGTAGGGTGACCTTCAGAGCTGGCTGCAGTGTCTAGAGAAGGCTCCAAGAGCTGTGCCCAGGACCAAGGTCCCTTCTGTGCTCCTGTGGGATATTTTTTTATATCAAGGGGCCATGTTTGCCCCGTGCACTTCCCCCTCCTTGGCTTTCCAGGCTGCAGCTGGGAGCTCTGCATGGCCTCCTCCAGCTCCTGGCTCTGCTGCTGTGCCTGGCACCCCATGCCGGAGGTGCCTGGTGGCAGTGCCCAGCCGTGCCCGCGCTGCCCGTGGTGCTTACTGGCTGCCACTCACTGTTACAGGTTTGTCAGCACCAGTGCCCAGGGGCAGGAAGGGGAAGAAGACGAAGAACCAGATGCTGCTTCCTGAGATAAAGAACGCGGACTGGCTCGCCACCTGCAACCCCGAGGTGGTCCTGCATGATGACAGCTACAAGAAGCACCTCAAACAGCACTGCAACAAGTGAGCCATAGAATCATGGAGTGGTTTGGGTTGGAAGATGTTAAAAAACATCTTGTTGCACCCACCCCTGGCCATGAGCAGGGACATCTTCCACTAGCCCAGGTTCCTCCAAGCCCTGCTCAACCTGACCTTGGACACTTCCAGGGATGGGGCAGGCACAGCTTCTCTGGGCAACCTGTGCCAGGGCCTGCCCACCCTCACGGGGAAGGATTTCTTCCTAACATCTAGTCCAAATCTCTCCTCTTTTATTTAAAACCATTCCCCCTTGCGGGAGCCCACACCAGCTCGTGGAGACAGTGGGCTGAGGGCCTTTAGCGTTGGGAGGGTGGGAGGGAGCTGCGAAGGGCTCACAGCCCACACAGGATCACCATGTTCCCACTGCTGGGCCTCAGCCATGTCCTGAACAGTGACCCTCTGGCCAATGGGCCCCACCAGGCCACAGGGCTGGGCACTGCTGAGTGACCCTGCAGGGCTGGTGCCCATCCTGCTTTAAGGAAGTGGGTCCTTCCACGTGGGGAAACATGGTGTCGAGTGGGTTTCCCTGACCTCGCTGACCTCTCTGCCACCTGGGACAGGGTTCTGCTGCGCGTGCGAATGCTCTACTACCTGAAGGCTGAAGTGCTGGGGGAGGCTGCGGATAAAGCCTTTGAGGGGACCCCTGCCAGGTAGGGACCTCGTGGTGAACCCCTGCGAGGCTTCTTGGGCTCGAGCACTGCCACAGCCCTCCAGCCCAGCCACATCTGGGCTCGCTGCAGCTCCAGGCGAGTTAGACCTGGGGGTCAGATCCTCACCCAGGTCTTGCTCAGGCAAAACTTCACCTTCGGGCAGTCACTCTACCTGCTCAGGGACTGCAGCCGTGGCAGCCCCGCCGAGGCAGCTCTGAGACTGCAACACCAGCCCGAGGGTGGTGGGGACTTGCAGGGACACCCTGCAGGAAAATGGCTCTATGTGCTGCTTGACAAATGGACCCTTAATCCAAAGTGGGAGTCCACAGAGACTGCTCCCAGTCTCAGGGCCAGGCCTCAGAGCAGAGTATGCCCCATCACTGTGAGTGCAGTCTCTTCCCAGCACTGGGGACAGTGGGACCCACAGGCTCTGTAATGCCTGCAGTCTGAGCCTGCAGGCTGCCAGCTCCTGACCTTTCTGCAAAGACTCAGCTCTCTGTGTTTCACAGTGAAGTGTGATATGCTGAGCTTATAGCTTAATTTCTCCCTGTGGGGGCTGCTACCTTCCCCAGCACAGCTCCATCAGCACAAGTCTGTGCAGTGAGGCACTGTTGGGGCTGGTAGGTGTGAAGAGGTTTCCCCCCAGACCTGCTGTTCGGGTCAGATGGGATCTCCAGTCCCCTGGTGTTGCTTGGGTGGGATAGGAGAGGGGCTGGGCAGCCTCCCCATCACTGGAGAGAGAGGAGCACGAGGGTGGTGGGTTGTGGCTGCAGCTCTCTGACCTCAGGGAGATGTGTGCCCATGCCGTGGTGGGGCCCCAGGCCAATATTTGTTAGCTGTCCCCAAGCCAGCCAGCGATGGCCCCTGCCTCCCCCTGTCCCTTCTGAGTGGTGCCCAGTGCCCCTCAGTGTCTGGTGAGACGGGGAGAGGGGTGTTCATACCTTGTCTGCCACAGGGAGCTGGACGTGCTGCTGCCAGACATTGACTACGTGGAGATCCCAGTGGACTGGTGGAACGCCGAAGCTGATAAATCCCTGCTCATCGGCGTCTTCAAACACGGTGTGCAGCCGGCTGGGTGGGGGGTTGGTGTATGAGGGAACGAGAACCTCTGTACCTGGAGGGGACATCACGTCAGTGTGAGGGGGCAGAGCTGTGTGCCACAGCCACGCAGGGCCCAGACAGCTCTCCCCAGGTGCCTGCAGCATGTCTGGGGGGGGGGGAGATGGACAGGCACCCCATGCTGCCCAGGCACCCCACGCTGCCCAGCGTGGCCATGCTGGGCCTCATGGCAGACTCTGGTTTGCCATGAGCAATGTGCAGTTGCCACCTGAGGGTGAGGAGGAAGGCACAGAGCTTTTCCTGGTCTTATCATGGAGTCCCCCGGCACTTTGAGGAGCCACAGGGCTGTCTGCCCCAGCTGCACCCTGCACAGGTGTTGTGCACAGCTCTGTGGGTGCTGTGCTGCTGCAGGGGGTGGGCTGGGAAGGCTGACCTTTCCCTTTTCCTGCCGCCCAGGGGAGAACCATTAGCAGCTTTTGGGGGCGGTGTTCAGAATTTCTGGGGCGAGGATTGCTCTCGCAGCAGCACGGAAGGAGTTGAAGGCAGGTGGGGAGCTGTGTGCCTGGAGGAGGAGGTTTTCCAGGCCAGGCTCAGACCTTGCTGTGTGTCTGTGTGTGTTGTGACTCTGAGTGTGGTCGCAGGGTACGAGCGGTACAACGCCATGCGGGCGGACCCCGCGCTCTGCTTCCTGGAGAAGGTGGGCATGCCGGACGAGAAGCTGCTCTCTGCCGAGCAGGGCGTCAGCGATGGGGCACAGGACTCTGCTGAAAGGTGGGCAGGGGATGGAGCCCAGCCCTGGTGACTGTCTGGCTCACTCCTGGGAGGGGTGCAACGGGGTGAGCTGTGCACAGGGAGGAGGGGAGGAGCAGGCTGTGCCTCTGAGCACAGAGGGAGGCCAATGGAGAGCTGGTCCCCAGTACCAGGTGGAGGGATGGCATGAGCACCAATTCACTGCTTCCTGCTGTGAGGACTGGCACAGCCACGGGGGCTGCACTGCCGCTATCACAGACTGATTCACTCTCTCACCCAGGGGCAGCGTGGAAAAAGAAGAGAGCAATGGAGAAAAGCTGGAGGGGCTGCCAAAACAGGAGGTGAGTGGGATTCCCAGTGTTCAAAACACATCTGCTGCTCCCAGGCCTGTCCTGCTGTGCTGCAGGCTTGGCTCCATCAGCTCTGCTGCAGGGCACCAGGAGGCCAGCACGGCAGGTGCCCATCCCATCTGCATTGCCTCTGCTCCCTGTGTGTTACCTGTGGATCTGAGCAGCATCCACCTCGTGGGGAGCTGAGGGGGATTGAGGGCTGGGGATGCCCAGGGGTCCTGCTCTTGAACTCAGCTTCAGCAACCATGTGAGGCCCTGTCAGAGGAGACGGGCCATCCCGAAATAGCCCTGGGTAGAGGAAGAGCAGGGAACGAGGCAGCACAAGAGAGTGCAGGGTTTGTTAGAGCAGCTAAGGCTGTCACACTGCTACTGTCCTGGGCAGTGGCACTACATACAGCCTGTGTCACTGTGGTGGACCTCCCCACCAGGCCCAAAATGGGCAGCACTGCCCCTCTGAGCTGTCACTTCCCCTCTCCCTGCTGCTCTGATCCCGTGCACTGAACATAGCCAGCACAGGGCACACGACCCTGTCTGGTCTACCGCCTGTACCCTGCTAAGGGTGGTTGGGCTGCGGGTTCTGTGTGGGACTGAGCCCTCTCTGATGGTTTCCTTCCGCAGGACATCGTGGCTGCTGGGGTGGGTGAAGGCAGCGAGAAGCGGGACGAGCCAGCGGCAGGTGAGGCCATGTCTCTGCAGGGCGGCACACGGTGTCCCAGGGTTTTCCCAGTGCTGGAGCACTGTGCCAGGCACTGGTTGGTGGGCAGGACACACTGCTGGGGTGGGGGGACACACTGCTCTGTGTTAGTGAGTGAGGTAGCTCAGCCTGGACCTACCTCTTGTGCAGAGTCCCAGGTGACCCAGGGGTGGGCCCTGTGCCAGGGTGCTGAATGTTTCCAGCCAAAGCTGCCCAAGGTGACTAGAAGCCATTAGCCTGTGCTTGCCCATGCAGTTACCTGCATGAGATGTGCTGGCACATTCCGTGGGCTGGCTGGCCCCACTGCTGAGCAGGGAGCTGCAGTCCTCTCCCATGCACGGCCTGGCCTAGAGCCATCATTCCTACCCTGGTCTCTGCCTCTGGGCTCTCTCTGAAGGAAGCTAAGATGTGGTGAGGCTGTGAGCCAGCAGGCCTGGGGACAGTCACCATGGTCCCTCACTCCTGACTGTGCTCCCTGCTGCTTCCCATGGGAGGGAGAAGGTGGGAGGAAGCCCTTGGAGCTTGTCGCAGGGACATGGGAACCTGTGGCTTTGCACGTGCGTTAAATCCTGATGTCCTTGCTGATGTTTGAAGCCCAGGATGGCTCCGACTCAGACAGATCCTGCTGGCCTGTCTCCTCTGCTCTCACGGCCAGACTGCGGCGACTCGTCACCGTCTACCAGCGCTGCAACCGCAAGGAGCTGCCTCCCCGCGCCGAGATGCTGGTGCCTGGTAACCATGGCTACTGGCTGCAGGACGAGATGTTCCGGAGAGCCTCTGAGATGGACTCGGTGAACAAAGAAATGCAGAAAAGGTAGTGCAGCAGAGGGGCCTTTCCAAAGCTGATTTATCCCGCTTGAATTCCTTGCCCCCCTGGACTGACCCAGGTAAATGGCGTCACAGCTGGCTGCAGCTGGCTGCCCAGTGATGGAGTCACGTGGGTCCTTGCTGGGCAGGGAATGCTGTTTCCAGCTGCAGGAGCCTCGCTGCTCCAGCGGCCAGCCCAGCCCTGGAGCAGCCTCCAGTGCAAACTAGAGTTTGCAGGTAGCAGATGGTGACACTGCAAGGAAGTGAGGGGACAGCTCTCCAGGTTCAAATGCAGTGTCTGCTGGAACAGGATCAGCCCAGCAGAGCGGGTGCTGCTGAACAGAGTTGTGCCCTTGGGACACACCGTGGGTGAGGGTGACAGATGAGCGCTGTCACAGCCTGTGAGCGATGCCTTCCTGACCCTTGTGGCTCTCATGGTGCTGCCTTTGCCTCCTGCTCGCGGCCTCAGGAGCCCAGTGGTGGCATGTCCTGGTTGCACTGTGCTCCCACTTCGTTTGTGTCCCAGTAAGTGGAAGGGTGGGGGGGCTGTGGTGGCGCCGAATGGATCTGCAGAAGCTGAAGGGTGTGCGCAGGGTGGTGCTGCTGCCATTGCTGCCAGTCTCCAGTGCAGCCCTGGGGCTCTCTGTGCTCACCAGCCCTCAGTAGCTTTGTCTGCTGGGAACCTGTCTCTGCAGCAGGACCCCACGTGGTATCTGTGCTGTTCTTGGCCTCCTTGTATGGAAGCTGTTTCCATTCCTCTTTCTTTGGACTTCTTCCAGTTGTACCATCCCCATTTCGATGTGGGGGCATCAGTGGTTGTGCTGTGGACACCACAGCAGCCTGGTATCTCCTGCTCTTTGATTCTCTGGGCTTCATGTAAAGACCTCTCTGTAAGAAGAGAGGTCTTCTTACAGGAGTTTCCCACCAGTTTTTAATTTGAGACCTTTTGACAAACTCACCGTTGGGCTTCTTGCTTTGAATCATTATTGTATTTATTAACTTTCTTCATGTTATTCTCATTTTTTAAATGAAACATGACTGCAGAGGGCTCACAGCCCCTGGGAACAGGGGTGGAAATGCTGGTCCAGGTATATTTTGGGCAGCTGTGAGTGCTGTCACCCTGTCTGCTCTCCCTTGACATGTCCTACCTGGTGCTGGCTCAGAGCTGCAATTCAGAGGAGCTGAAACTTGAAGCTTTCTCCAGCCCTCAGTGCTCCCTTTTCTCTGCCCTTGCCCTGCCATGTGCACCCAGGTCTGTTTTCTGTGGCTCCTTCTCTGTGCTGTTTACCCGGGGCTGTATTTGCCCAGGACATTCTTCACTGTCTGTCCTGGATTGTTCCTTTGAGTGATCCGCACAAGGTGAAAGTTCAGAGGGTCCAGGCCAGCATGAAAGTTGTGCTCCAACAGTGCTGTAACTGAACCCCCCCATCACCACAGCTGCTTTCCTTCAGTGGGGAGGGGGTGACACCCACCCCTGGCACCCATGGGAGTCAGCAGGGCAGATGGTGTTACTGGAACTCTTAACAGCAGCAAGCCCCAGTCCCAGTTTGCCTCTGGAGGAGGCTGGATGAGAGCTGTGTCTGCAGATCCTTTCTAATGGCTGCTACAGAGAATTGGCCTTTCCATGGAGGTGATGAAACAGCTTGATTGTGGCAGGAAGCGAGTGGATGGGATAGGTTTGTGCCTCCACTTAAGCTGCTGGAGCCTGTGCCCTCTTGGCAGCACAGCCCAGAGCTGCACTCGGGTTTATTGAAACAGCCAAGAGTATTTTTTCATCTGTGAATCAAGAACCAGAGAGCCCACAGCCTCTGCTTCTCTTCCCTGTGCACCACAGGGCAGAGGATCTCAGGCTGTGGTGTGTGTTCCTCCTGACAGCTCCCCCCAAAAGTGGTGGTTGGTAACTACACAGTGCCTTCGAGCCTCTGCCTGGTGCCTTGTCTGTGCTGGGCCCAGGACGTGTCTCAGTGGTGTTCTGTCTCCTTTCTGCCCCACAGGTGGACCAGGAGGGAGCAGGCAGATTTCTACCGCACTGTCTCCTCCTTTGGGGTTATCTATGACCAGGAGAAAAAGGTCTTTGACTGGTCCCAGTTCCGAGCCATCTCTCGACTGGAGAAGAAGACAGATGAGAGCCTGGAGAAGTACTTCTACAGCTTCGTGGCCATGTGCAAGAGTGTCTGTGGCCTCCCTCTGTGGAAAGAGGATGGTGAGTGGAAATTGCATGGCCTGTGGAGTGGTAATGGTAGGTCCATGTAGAACTGATCCCACTGCTCCTGTGGAGCAGTAGAGCAAGAGAGGAGTTTCAGGGACAGTTGGAAGCACTGAGATGCCAGGCAGGCCATGGGCTTGCAGCAGTTGTGCATTTCTGGCTGCCTTGTCCCCACCAGATACTGCCTCCCCAGCACAGTGAGAGGGGAGGACAGCTCTGTGGGCTCCAGCGCCTGCTCGCACGGATCTCTTGGAGCTCTTGCATGAAATCACAACCAGTTCTATCCAAGAGAGCAACCTCTGCACGTGAGAGACAAGCAGAGAAGCAGCACACACAGCAGCACATCTCCATGCTGGAGCTGGGGTTTATTCGGGTGAGCTGCATTGCTGCTTTCTCTCTGAGCATCTCTCCACTGGCACTGGACAAAGTGCACTCCATGCCCATGCTGCCTGTGGAGCTCTGCTGCAAGGTAAGGGGAGCCTGAACCCACTGCTCCCTGGCCAACACACATCCATTTTCTTCAAGTGCTCTGCAGAGACCGTGCACTGGCACTGAGCAGGACATGGCAGGTGAAAAGCTGCTTTGGGCTATTTAAACACAAAGTGATTTGCTTCCAGCAGCAGCAGAAAACGTTTTGCCTCAGACCTGTCAAGGGGTCTGGTCTCAGGTGCAGTTGCTTGCATATGTCTGTTAGTGCCTTGGGTAGGTGTTCCTCATCAGAAGAGCTGCACGAGCTGCCCTTCCCTGAGAACAGGCTAAGGGGCTACCAGAGGCTCAGACCCCTGGGTGCTGCTCCACCAGCAGGTCCAGGCAGCTCCAGCACTGCTGATGCTGATGGAGCAGAGCTCAGATAAGACTCTGAAATCTCTGCAGCTGGTGTCACTCTTGATCCAGCTGCTGAAGTCACGGGGTTTTACTCCCATGTGTCCATTTGGTGGGATATGACTGGAAGGTGGTGAGACTGGAAAAAGACAGTGGCTGCAAGCACTGGCCGCACCTCACCTGCAGTCTGAGCAAGGGTTAAAACTCACCTTGCTCATCACTGCCTCTGAGGAGCTCTCACCAAACAGTGTAATGTGGCCTTGGCTTTGGTGTCCCTGCTGTAGGTCCTCCCGACCCTGACATCTACGTGGAGCCCATCACGGAGGAGCGTGCTGCCCGGACCCTGTACCGCATCGAGCTGCTGCGAAAGGTGCGCGAGCAGGTGCTCAAGTGCCCTCAGCTCCACGAGCGGCTCAAGCTGTGCCGGCCGAGCCTCTACCTGCCGGTGTGGTGGGAGTGTGGCAAACACGACCGGGACCTGCTGATCGGCACCGCCAAGCACGGCCTGAACCGCACCGACTACTACATCATGAATGACCCCCAGCTGTCTTTTTTAGATGCGTACAGGAACTATGCCCAGCATAAAAGAACAGGGCTCCCAGGCCCAGAAACCCTGTGCTGCCTTTACCAGACTAATTCCAAACTCTACAGTTCCCCTCTGTACAGCCAGGTGGACCGGACCTGCGAAACCCTGGAGAATGAAGCTGAGAGTCAGATCAAGCTGGAAGCCGTGGACAGCACCATGTCCCAGGCCGGAGGCAGCACACCAGATGCAAACTGTGAAACGTTCATGTCTGAGGTCCGGGACATCATTTCCAGTAACTACGACGAGAGCTCGCTGCCGGAGTCGCTGGTGTGCATGATGTACGACGAGAAGGCGTGTCCCAGCGAGCAGAGCTCCCTCGCCAGAGACAGCCCAAGCTGCACAGAGGTCGGAAGCGGCGTTGCCAAACTCTCCGAGGGCAAGCTGGAGGGGGATGAGGATCCATCCAGCTGCGACGCAGACGCCATGAGAGAGGCTCCCTTCCTCAAGGGTTTGCAGGTGGGCTCTGACAGAATGGACAGTCAGAACGAGGAAGCTGAGCCTTCACCTTCCACCCCTGAGAGCAACCTTTCGCAGAGTGTTCCAGCCGAGCTCGGCAAAGCCTTGGAGCAGAAGGGAGCCCTCGCCAGCCCGGCGACAGGGCTGCCCGAGCACGGCACCGTGGAAAGGGTCCTGAGCATGGGGCTCTACAGTTCCAGTCTCCATAACTATGAACTAAAGGTTCCTCCTGAGCAGAGGTTCATCAGTCTGCTGCAGGAAAAAGGAATGGAGACGAAGTCGGGGCCGAGTCAGAGCCACAGTGAGGAAGATGAGGAGGAAGAAGAGGATGATGACAACTCTGAGGCAGCAGCAGATGCTGTGGAAGGCTTGAGTGATCCCAGGACCAGGGCCAATTGTGAGGTTAATGAGCTAGGGGGTGAGGAGCAGAGCTCTGGCCTCCCCACACCCGAGGACACTTGCCCAGAAGACGTGAATGGCGAGAAGGAGCCCCCGGGACTGGGGGAGCCCGGGCCAGAAGGCAGGGAGGACCATGGCTTGGATGAGGAGAGAAGTGGGCAGCACTCAGCAGGCCAGGCTCAGAGCCAGCCCTTCAGCCTGCCCACGCCTCTGCTGGGAGCCTCGGGTACAGAGCCCCTGCACGCCGGGGGAGACGCCTGGGGCCCAGGGGCCGAGGGGCAGGCAGGCTGCACAGAGGCCCCACACCCCGAGCCCCAGGGTGTGAAGCAAGAAGAGTGTGAGAATAGAGATGACAGGGAGAAAGCCAGCAGCAGCCAGAGCCGAGGTACGGTCCTGGGAGCTCTCTCAGGTTGATAGTCACCTCTGGCAGGGGTGGGAGGGACCCGCTGTCCCCCCTGCAGAGCCAAACCTTGGGGCTGCCCAGCCCCTGGAGTGGCCTCCCATCTACAGGAGCTGGGCTCCCTGTCGCTGCTGTAGCTGGGGGGGAAAAAAGGGTTGAGGGCTGCATTTACCATCAGGGCTGGCCAGAACTCTCCACCCTGAGCCCCAGCAGCCCTTCTGCCATGAGCATGCCATGGAATGCAGGACTCCTTTCCCTTCCTGGCCCAGGGTGAGCAGCTCCTTTTTGAAAGGAGCTTATCAGGGATGTGGGCTACTGCAGTACAAGCCCACCAGACTCAGCCCAGAAGAGTGATGTCCTTTCCTGAGCAGCTTGGGCCACCTGCCCTGATCCTGCTGCTTCTCTTGGTGACTGGGGAGACCTTAGTGGAGCCATCTGGGCATTGGGGTGGGAAAGTGTGAGGAGATGCTCCCACCTCGAGAGGAAGGCAGGGTGGTGATGGGCTCTGTTCTCTTTTGCTTTCTTAGATGGTCCAGAGAAGTACTTAGAGGAAGAGAACAAGAGTTCTGCTTCTGTCCTGCCCGGGGAGATCGATGACCTTCAGGATGCCCGGGCACCAACCATTGCCCAGCTGCTGCAGGAGAAGACACTTTACTCCTTCTCTGAGTGGCCTAAGGTGAGGTTAAAATGAACACTGTTTGTATCCAAGTGTCTTGTGTAATCCTGACCAGCAGTGGCTCACACAGCCCCAGCTCTGCCTCCTGCTCCTCCACACACGACTCCCCACGGGTGCTCTGACTGAGGTGCTCATCCCAAGCGCAGGTGCCAGGGAGATGCTTGCCCCCAAAGCAGTTTCCTGCCGAGCTGGGATCACCCGGGCTGGGCTTGCCTTTAATCCCAAGCTGACATACATGGGTCAGTCACTCCAATCTCAGCTTGCTACTGTCCAATTCCGTTTTCAGGACCGTGTGATCATCAACCGCATTGACAACATCTGCCATGCCATCCTCAAGGGCAAGTGGCCTTCCTCCAGCCAGCAGTTTGAGGCACAGAGCCTGCTGACAGCCCCAGCCGTGGCCAGCAACGCCGGCAGCAGGAGCAGCTTTGCTGAGTCAGAAGCCCCTGATCCCACCTTCAATAATGGGGTGTTACTCTCACAGGTACCAAAGGTGAGGGGGGCCCTCGGGCAGGGACAGGCTCAGGACTCTGGTGTGAGACATTGCCCAGAACTACTCAGGAGTTTCCCCAGTGGGGCCTCTTGGTGCCACTTGTGGTGTATAACACGTGGCTCAAGCCACTTGGTCCCCTCTCCTGAAGGCTCCTGGGGAGCTCCCTGTGCTCTCAGCCCCCCTGCTCCTCTCCTGGGAAGGCAGCTGTTCTCAGCAGTTCTACAGCCATAGAGCTTCCAGAGCCAATGCTGGAGCACCCAACACAGTCAGAAGGAAAAGGGGACACTGCCCTGGTATCCCAAAGGAAAGGGTGCAGGAGAAGGCACTGCCCCATCAAGTCCCCAGCTCGCAAGTCCCAGTGTCCCAGTCCCCAGTGGTCACATTGGACAGAGACAGAAGCTCTGTCTGGGCCACCAGCCTGGCCACCCCACAGCTGGCAGAGCAGCTGGGGTTGTAGCACCTTGGGAGATCAGAGTGTGTGCCAGGGTGCTCCTGCACCATCTCCACGCAGGGAAAGAGGTGTCATGTGTCCATGGAGAGGCAGAAGAGCCTGACCATTAGCTCAGTGCTGGTGTGAAGAGCTGTGGTCCCTGGGCGGGGCGGGAGCAGCTATAACCCTCTCTGTGGCTTTGATACACACAGGAAGGTTTCCTGAGCCCTGCCTTCACAAAAGACGAGCGGAAACACAGGAGACCGTATGAATTTGAGATGGAGAGAGATGCCAAACAGAGGAGCCTGGAGCAGCTGGCAGCAGCCCATGTCCATTCCCCCATTGTGCTGAACGGCTGGCGCGAGGCAGCGGTGGACTTGTCCAGAGCCTCTGATGGGGCCCCGGGGAACTCTTCTCCTTTCCCCCTGAACACAAACATGCCCAAACTGGGGACCGTGAATGCTCTCCAGGGCTCCCTGGGCATGGACTTGTCTGGCA
The DNA here is from genome assembly GCF_003031625.1 of Empidonax traillii. NCBI lineage: Eukaryota > Metazoa > Chordata > Aves > Passeriformes > Tyrannidae > Empidonax > Empidonax traillii. Next base: position 14,413 of record NW_020956271.1, on the reverse strand, counting down.
TCCTACAGGCAGGGTTAATCCATCCTGTCACGGGACAGATTGTAAACGGCAGCCTCCGAAGAGATGATGCTGCCATGAGGAGGAGACGAGGCAGGAGGAAAAATGTTGAAGGGATGGACCTCATCTTCTTGAAGGAGAGGCCTCTTCCAAACAGGCTGCAGGTGGGTTGATGCTCCCCCCTTTCACATGGACCTAGCAGGGTCAGCACAGTTTGTCTCATGGCCCAGCTCTCCCCTCCATGCTCTGCTGCCCGTGACAGCTGCAGGATGTCCTCCAGGACAGCTTGGTTTGTGCAGGTGCAGATACTGCTTCAGGGAGGAAGGAAAGTTTTCCCTCTGGTTTGAAGCACTCTAGAGTGTTTGAGACCTACTAAGCATTATCAAAAGCTGCTGTCTCAGCTCGAGGGGTGATTAGGGTTAGAGAACATGAGGAAAGAGCCTTGAATTTGTTAGAGCTGTGGCCAAGAGCCTACTGCGCCTATTCTTCTTCTACTCTGAGATCCACTCAAAGAAAAATGGAGCTTTGGAAGCAATGTCAGTCCCTCTAGAGCATTTTTAGGAGTGATCTGGGGGGAAGTTGGTTTTCCTGGCGATTAGGATGTTTCCAGGTGAGTTCAGAAGCATCTCCCAGCTCTCTCTGCCCTCCCTGCCACCACTGCCGGGGATGGACTGGAAATGTAAAGTGGTTGTGGGTGGTATTTTAAGGAACAGGCACTTGGAACATGTGGATTAATCTGTGTGAGGGGAGCAGATGACCTGATTTGGGAGCTCTCCTTCTTGGGGTGTGCATGCATCACCACATGCCGCTGATGTCTCTCCCTGCTCCTCCCTCCACAGCAGGATGTTCAGGAAGACCAGCCACAGCCCCCTCAGAACAGTCCTCTCCCTGACGGGCCGGTTGCTGCTACCTCGACTCCACAGGCAGTCCCAGCTGCAGGCAGCCAAGAGAAGGCTGTCCCCAACAAGAGTCTGCTCGACTGGCTCCGGCAGCAGTCTGACTACACACTCGATGTTCCTGGCTTTGGCACAGTAAGGGTGGCCTCCAGTGGCACTTGTGTGTGTGTCTGCCCTGTGTGTTGCCCTTTGTGTTCAGGCTTTTCCTGTAACATGGCTTGTGGTGTTCATCAGAGCTGTTGGGGAGGTTCATCACACGTTTGGGAGGTGGGCACAGTTCCCTGTGCTGCAGCAGAAGGCACTTGCTGCTGGGGAACTCCTCTCCTTTCCCCCTCGACACAAATGTGCCCAAACTGGGGGCTGTGAATGCCCTCCAGGTCTTCCTGGGCATGGACTTGTCTGGCATCCTCCAGGACCTGCATCCCAGTACCCAAGGTCAGTTGGTTCTCCAGCTGCAGTGTCCAATGCACGGTGTCTTCCAGAAGTGCCAGAAATAAGAAAAGGGATTTGGGGTGCTCTGTGTTGCTTTTTTTTACCAGGGGTCATTGTAGGCAGTGCTACTGTATTAAATAAGGTTCCCAGGCAGGAGAAAACCTCCTGGTCTTAAATGCCAGGCCTAAGTGGTTGTGTTGGAGGCTGAAAGGCTGTGGCTCTGTGGCCATGGGTGCTGTCAGAAAGCAGAGTGGCACAGTGGGGTATACAGTCTCTATCATTCTTCCTGCTCTCTCATAAACCTCCACCTCTTGGTTGGTTTGCTCCAGGTTTCAGCTTATTTAGCCTGTTAGACCATGTGACAGGCAGAGCACAGGCTGTGAAACAGAGTAGAAAGAAATGTGGTGGTAATACAGAAAAGACTCTTCATCTTGGTCCTGGAGTACCGTGTGCCTGAGGCGAGGATTCCCTGGAGCTTGGACTACAGGCAAGCCGTTAGCATTTTGGAGAGTTAGAGATGAGAGGTGAGGAGCCCAGCGTTTCCTTGGCAGGATGGCCCTTGCTTTTCAAAGTCCAGAGACACATCTGGCTGTGTGCCCAGGGCCAGACCCTCAGGAGCAGTCAGATGGTGGAGCAAGCGTGGAGGTGCCTTCCCACTCCTTCCCAACACCCTTGCCTTCCAGGAGGGTACTGTAGCTTGTCCAGGCTGACCATGCTGCTGGTGAAGCTGCTGCTCCCAGCAAGCCCCCTGTGCCCCAGGCCAGCCGTGCAGAATCTCCCTGTAGGGGCGGGTGTCCTTTCTCCAGGTAGGATGGATTGAAAGAGGCTTTGGGGTACTGCAGCAGCTCAGCTTGAAGGACAAACCACACTCAGGGTCTCTCCTCTGACTCTCAGGAATCTGAGCCAGCAGTAGTTCTTTATAATGCTCCATCCCTGGAGGCACATGGACAGCAGGGCTTGGTGCATGCAGTGGGTGTCCAGTGACTCGGCTGTAACTCGGTAGGTTGCAGTTCCGAAGGGCTCTGGTCCCAAAGAAACACAGTGCAGCATCTCTGTGGTGGGAACAGCTGAAACGGAATGAAACACAGCACAGCTGAGCTGGAAAAAGCAGGTGGCTGTATCAGTGACACAAATGGCACAAACAGACCTGTTCTCTCTTTCCTGGCTGTAGGCAGTGTCCCATTTCAGAAGCACATAGAGGAGCCTGCAACAGGCTGCAGCTTCAGGAGTGGAGGGGAGTTAGAAAGGGCTGGAGCAGTCTAAATGGGGTACACTGGAGGCCCCTTTATACCTACAAAAGTCAGTTGTGCTCATTTGAGAGCTGGTGCTGTGGCAGGGACCAGTTTGTGCTGCTGGTGCTGCTGTTGCCCCGGTCTGCAGGGCCCCTCTGTCCCTCAGGAGTTCATCCATGCCTCTCTCCTGCAGGGCTTGTAACCAGCCAGGCTCATTAAGCCATCTAGTCTCATTAACGTTGTCTTGTTTGCACTCCAGAATTTTTCAGACAAGCCCAAGCAGAGGAGGCAGCGCTGCAAGGACCCCAGCAAATTGGACATTAGCTCACTGACGGGAGAGGAGCGGGTGCCGGTGGTACATAAGGGTACCGGACGGCGGGTAAGCCAAGGCCTGTTCTGTGCTCTGCCCTCAGTGCCCACAAATGCTTGGCAGACCCTCAGCTCACCCAGGGGTGTGGTGGAGATTTAATCTAGAGAAGCTTATGGATGGGACAAAGGTCTGGAACATGTCTCTGATCTACACTATCCTGTGACATCTGTGCCCAAGGGGATGCAGACCCTGACTGGATGAAGTAAGGAATGTGGGAGTGTTGACCCTTGCCAGAGGGCACAGACCCATCAATGGCAAAGGAATACAGCCTTTGGCTTTAAAGCCACCCCTAACACAGCCCTGGCTGGTGCTTCCCATCCTGGATTTGATTGTTCCCCTTGAGTTCACTGCAATATGCCACAAGCTGTAATACTGCCATGCAAATATCTTTGGTTTGTTCCTCCTTACGAGGTGCAGGCCAGAGCACACCAGTACCCATCCCACTGCTGCACATGTGGGAAGTGGAGGGCTGGAAGGGCTTTTTCTTGCTTTGTGAGCAAGGAGCTTGGATTTATTTGTCTGCAGTTTAATCTCCAGGGCACTGATGTTCACTTCTCTGAATGAGAAGGGATGTTCATGAGTACTTTCCCCCCAAATTCAGTTCTTAAACACACACAGGACCGCAACAGGTAGGAAGGTGACTTGGCATTAATCACATCTAAACCCAAAACTTAAGAGTGAGGCAGAAAGAGGCTGTTTCAGCCACATCTGTGTTCCCCTCTGGGCCCCCACGCTGGCCACTGGAGACCTGAGCAAGCTGGGGGGTTTGTCAGTTCTGAGCATGGCTTTTACAGCTCTGTCCCCATCAGAGGGCAATGGGCCAGGCCACAGAGGCTGAACCTGCCTGTTCTCCCTGGGCTGTGTGTCTGGAGGCAGCAGGCACACACCAAGTCCTACAAAGATGTGTAGCAACAGAATAGTCTCTGCCCCAGCTGAATCGCAGCCCAAAGCAAGGAGCTAGGGGAAGTGTAATCGTATTTTTTGTATTATTTTACATAACTCTCTCTGCAATAGAGGTCATCCTTCTGCTGTGTTTTATAGTTAGGGGGAGCCACGGCACCAGCATTGAAGGAATTGCCAAGGTGGCTTGATGCAAACTTGGAGTATGCTGTTGCAGCTGACTGGGCTGACATTGTTAAGCTTTCAGTAAGTTAGAGCTTTTGGAGAAATCTGTATCATGTCATCTTTTCTCTCCCCTCCCCATCCCCACAACCTTTCTCCAGTGAGGATCCGGGAGCTGCGAGGCAGGCCCTCGGCTGCGCGCGTGGGAGGGGAGAGCGGCAGGGCCGGCAGGGTCGGGGGCACCGGGCACAGGGGGAGGTTGGGTGTGCGGCCAGGGCAAGGAGAGAGGGGGGCCAGCGTCCTGGGAGAGGGGCTCAGCAGCTCAGGGTGTCTACCTGGAAAGTGTTGGGATGCTTAGGAATAGCAGGGGCAAGAGGGACGCCCTAGGAGCTGTAATCCACCGCGGGTGCTGGACGCAGGGTGTGGACAAAACACATTCTCACGGGTCAAATTTTCAAAATTACCTTTAGATGACGCTTTTTGTCAGCTCCTGCAAACTCTGCCTGCGCAGCCGTGGGTCCACCAAAGGCCCTGCAGGTCACCAGGCCTGGAGGGTCAGGCACAGGCAGGGAGAGGGGCAGGAGGGAGCCTCGCCGTGCCACGTTCATCCTCCCTGTTCATCACACCAGTCCCTGCCTTGGGGCATGGCAGAGCCTGTGCAGGAGTGCTCTCCCCTCTGGCACACGGGCACTGTCAGATAACCTTGCCATGCCCTATGGGCTGGCCTGATCCAGACTTCTCCCTACAGTCCCTCTCGTGCTTCCTGTTTTTGGAGCTGCAGCGGTTTGTGTGACACCCTTGCAGGGGGCTGGAGGGGGATTCAATTGGCTTAGAGGTTTTTACTGCTCTCAAATTGTTTTTTAATTAGCGCTGGAGATTTGGCTTGGTGTGTCCCACTGCCCAGGAAATGGCTCCACATCCAGGCTGGCATCAGGGCCCCATCTGGGCGGCCAGCCCTGGGCGAGCTCACAGCTCTTCCTTCCCTTGGTTTGAGGGGACAGTCTCTTTGCTGCAGGAACCAAGCCTGGCACTGCCCAGGCACCTCTCACGTGCCCTGCTCCGGCAGCTGCATCCCAAGGGCATTCCCACCCCGAGCCCCATCCCCACGGAGCTTTTGGCGAGTGCATCTCTGTGCTGGTGTGGGCAGGGCCGGCAGCTGCTCCAGGTGCTCAGGCCAGCGGGAGCTGCCCTGCAGAGCCCAGGGCAGTCACGGCCCCGTGCGGCTTCTCCCAAATGGCAGTGGGAGATAATCCCAGAGGGTTCTCCCTCCTTGGGCAGGAGCTGTGCTGAGCAGATTGCCAGGGGCATCTGATTCATGTTTCTGCACTGCAGGTGTCACCAGGAAATACTTTTCCTGCCTAAATCTGTTACTGGAAACGGTTCAAAGAGTGGTGATATCGAAACTCAAGGGAGCCACGAAGGGAAATGTTTAAATGTCAGTCTTGAGGACGCTGAAGAAGGGAGTTCTGAGCTGGGCTGTGGATCCCCCCACACTGCTCTGTGTAACCAGGCGCTCTTGCCCAGTTCTGGCTGCTGGGTTTTGGTCCCTTGTCTGAAAGCTCAGATCTTTCTGAATGCTTCCTGGCATCTCAGTAAAGCTCTGACCAGGAGCTCTTCAGACAGCATGTCCGCTCAATGTGTGTCATCCCATGAGCTTTGCTGTCCTGCAGAGCATTGAAAATTTGGCCTTTCACCTCTCAACGATGTGACTTTTTCACCTGTTGCTGAAGGCACAATTAGAGCTGGGCAGGGAGCTGAGTAGGCAGCTGACACCACACTGCCCTGGTGCTTCTCGCCCTGTGAAGAGCTGGTGCTGAGGGCTGGGGTGAAATAAGGGGTAGAAAGATGCTTCCTCCTCCCCTCCCTGAGCATTTTGACACTGCAGGATCCTGCTAGGGCGGAGCGAGGGTGTTTTGCATTTTGGCAGCATTTGCATTTTGGGGAAAAGTCCTGTGTACCTCTCAAATTCCATACCATGTAGGCAAATATTTCTGTGCCGACACCATCTGGGACACAGATGCGAGCACAGACAAGGCAGATCCCCTTTGCTGCAGTAGTAACTGTTGAGTGTTCTCTGTTATGTGTCTTTCATTTTCAGGGCTACTTACCCGAAAACAAATTCAATCGCGTGCTCACCGAGCCCATGCTCCGGGACACGGGGCCGCGCCGCAGAGGGAGGAGGCCCCGAAGCGAACTCCTTAAAGGCCCTGGTGTTGTAGCAGATTCTTCTTCTGGAATGGGACCATTGTTCATGAACGGACTCATTGCTGGGATGGATCTAGTGGGACTTCAGAACATGAGAAACATGCAAGGGATCCCTCTGACCGGGCTGGTCGGGTTTCCTGCCGGCTTTGCAGCAGTGCCCGCTGGGGAGGATGTGAAGAGCACCCTGAGCATGTTGCCCATGATGCTGCCGGGCATGGCTACTGTACCCCAGATGTTTGGCGTTGGAGGACTTCTCAATTCCCCCATGACAACAACCTGTACTGCGACCGCTCCGACTTCGTTAACAAGCACAACGAAAGGTGGCACAGCCGGCGCCGAGAAAGCCAGCGAGGAGAAACAGGGCGGCCAGGACGGGAAAAAAGAACCTCTCGCCGAAGACAAGCCCGGTCCTAGTTCATTTTCTAATCAGACAGAATCCGCAATAACTACCAGTAGTCCTGTAGCTTTTAACCCATTTCTTATCCCAGGGATGTCTCCTGGACTGATCTATCCCTCCATGTTCCTCTCCCCCGGCATCGGCATGGCGCTGCCTGGCATCCAGCAAACCAGGCACTCGGAGGCGGCAAACCTGGAGAGCCAGAAGCGGAAGAGGAAGAAAGCAAAAGGGGAATTGGCAAATCCAGAGCCAGAAACTGTCTCACTGCCGGAAAAAGAAGCTGCAAACAGTCAAAACTGTGCGGAGCAGAGCCCGCCAGTGGCGGCAGAGAAGGAGCAGGATGGACCAGCAGAGGAGGAGCGCCAGGCGGCTCACGATACCGATTAGAACTTTTGTTTCATTGAAAAAAAAAAAAAAACACAAAAAGATTGTGGCTTGTGAGTTTCTTATCCCATAAACTCTTTGTTACTTCCCCTCCCACCCTGCTCCACCTTCATAAACCTGTGTTTCCATGAGTAATATTATCTACCTAATTTCCTGTCAGAAAAAACTCTGGTGACATACTACATGTTAATAGTTGCAGGGTCTTGCCACTTTATTAGATAAACAGTGTTGTCTAGCTAGTATGGGAGGCACCGAATTCTTGTTCTGTTTTTCCAGTCGTTCATCCCAGCCGACGATAGCAAATCCAGTACTCGGTCACCCCCCCCAAGTTGCTCACTCCTTTGAGAAGAAAAAGCAGCAAAAAAACAAGAGCAAAAGTAAAGTCTTTACCTCTTGGTCTACATGCAGACAAGGGTATTTCTGTCTACAGCGACACTGAACGAAAAAGCCTGTACTGGGGCTAAAAGCACAGCTATAGTAAGTGCTAATGTGTATTTTTGATTTAAAGTATTTCCCTATTTTATCATGGTTACTAGAATAGTAGTATAGACAGAAGTATATAACTAATGATTGAAAATGCATATATTCATTTCTTTGAAAGGAAAAGCATAACTGGTAGTGATATAATTTCTTGATCACCCCCACCTCAAAGGTTTGGCGACAAACTGCAGAGAGTGAAAAGACGATGTAGACATTCTTTTTGTATTTTTTAAAACCAAAGTTTGGTTTTATGTTACGTGGAGTTTAGTTGCCCTTTCTTTGTTAGTTACAAGAACTTTTCAGCTTGAGCTGGAAAGGTTTTGCACACTTGCATGACTTCTCTGGGGTTACTGTACCTGTAGCTACCAGTTCCTTTGTCATTCTGCTAGTCTTCAGTTCTCCCTGGCGTTAGTTCTCAGCTATGGCATTACAGGTGCTCTAAAGGTATTTTTTCCTGCCGTGAACAGGCCACGCCAACTTTAATGCTCTTAACATGAACACCGAGGCTTTTTGAGTTTTTATATTCCTCACTCCTTACCCCAGAAGTGATGTCCTTTCAGCAAACACGGAGAAGGCTGTAGGCCAGCTGCTCTCCTTGGGGAGTCCTCTGAGAAGGAGCCTTGAGACTTTCAGAGCTCGAGTTTCTTCCTTTCTAGCACTGGACTGTGAAGAGATGACTTGGCTTCTTCCCATTCCGTTTGCTGTTGAACAGTATTTCCAATGCCCCGAAGGATTTCAGTGTCTGCATTTCAAACAGACGGGTTTTAACGCCGCCAGCGCCCCCCACCCCCAGCTCTGGGTACTGAGACTCCTCCACAGGCAACTCTTCTGATTTCTCCTTCCCCTCACTCCTCCTTTAATTCTTCTTTTCACTTGGGGTTGTTTTTATTTGCAGCTCATGGTCTGAGACTTGAATAAAGCTGCAGTGGTGCAGCGGTGAGCGAAGGGCAGGCTGGGAGGGAGTTGGAGCGTGTGCTACTCATCGGTTTCACACTTGGTTGTCACAATTTACTGTATTTTTTACTTTTTTTTTTTTCTGTTGCAGTTTTGCTAATTTATCAGATGGTCCAAATGTTTTGACATAACTATTTCAGTTTGCATTATTTATTTATGATGCTTTTTGTCATTGTCTTTTATACATTTGCGATTATAAATTATGTACATGTTAAAATTAGCATCTCAAAGAAGTCTGTTACCCATGGTCGAAAAAAGCAGTTGGTTTATATTTTCATGGATTTTATTCCCAGTTTATTGGATTGGATGATTTTTTTTTTAAAGTATGTAACCAATCATAATGCAACGCCCCTGGATAATTAAATGTGTTCTATTTAATAACATTCTTGTAGCATAGATACTGTATCACTATTGACAGATTTCTTAGAAATGCTGCTATCTCTATTTAACTAACATTTTGTTCAGTTTTTGCCTCCAGTGGAAGCAGAAAGGGTTTTTTCAGCTGTTAAATCCAAAATCAATATAATTTATTTATGTAAAAAAAAAAGTCACGATTGATATATTTTTGAACCTTTTAAGTACTAACTTTGTTTTTATTCAGTGGAAGAACATGTACTTGCCCTAAATCCTTAAAATACAAATGCTATAAAACTTCATATATCTTCAAAGCCTTACTGTGAATGGATATAGAAATCTCTTCTGAGTTCATTTCTTGTCAAGGGATGGTTTTCCAGGGTTACACACGTATGGAACAGGGTTTAAAGTGAAATTTATTTAATTAGCCAGCATGCTCTATACCTTGTTCTTTCTTAGCAGACATGTATGCTATGTCTCTGGGTGTTTAGGCTTCTCTTTGCTACTTTGTGACCCTTTTGCAACCCGGTATACTCTGTGGATTATTTAGACTGTAAGGCGTAAGTGGCTGCTTCTTCTTTTCCATCATATCCCAAACAAATGCCAAATTTTCACCGGTTTTCATGGCTACTCACACACATACATCCTTCACCAAATGTGCTAACAAAATAAACTGTCTGTGCTCTTGAACATGGATAAAAAGAAAAAGATTTAAAAGTCAGATTTTTATTTTTTTAATTTAGTGACTAGATGATGCTTATCTTTCAGACTTGGCAGAGCCTTGCTACAGATGTATATAATTTTTTTCAGCAAATATATGTGAATGTTTAATTCACCTGACTCAGTGATAAACGTGACTTGCCTTTTTCTCAGCATGAACCCGTTGAGAAGCTGTCGAACCCCGTGGCCTGCTCCCTGCTTTGGAGTTGCCCTTCGTGCCCTGTGCGTTACTCCGGGGAAGGGCCGCTCGCAGTGGGCGCATCAGCTTTCCCTGCCACAGGAGGAGGTTCCTGGGCTGCAGCCCGGCTCTCACACAGTGCCCTGGGGGTTAACCCACTGTGCTGGGGGAGTTAACTCCCTGTCCTGTAAGATCCCAGGAGCAGACCGAGCTCCAGGGCCAGTTTAAACACAGAGGATGTACAGGGGCCGACCCCAGAGACCTCCACAGTCACCACACACACCCACACACCCCTGCCCCAAGCAGTCCCTGCCTGGTTTTTATCTGATGGGACACAGAGAAGTCTCATGACACATTTAGACAGGATCTCCAGTTCCCTTTACGGTCACAAAAAATGGGGAAGGATTTCCCTTAGCAGTAACTCTGGATGGGGGAGCTTTACCTGCCCCAAGTGCAGATGCCCCCACCCTGGGCTCTTTACAGTTATAAGAAAGGATTTGGGGTTGGAAATCTTAACTAGCAGTGAGCAGAAGGCAGTTTCTCTAATGACATTTGGTTTGCATTGAAGAAAACTTGAGCTTTTCAGTGCATTTTTGTTTTCTGCCTCTTCAGAAGCCACTTTGGTCCCAGGGCTGTGGAGCATGGGCTGAGTCACAAGACCATGAATTCTCCTCAATTTTTGCAACCTCAAAGAAATACTGGGCACT
>NW_020956271.1:1940-3764 GCF_003031625.1 Empidonax traillii | reverse complement strand
AGCAGTGAGCAGAAGGCAGTTTCTCTAATGACATTTGGTTTGCATTGAAGAAAACTTGAGCTTTTCAGTGCATTTTTGTTTTCTGCCTCTTCAGAAGCCACTTTGGTCCCAGGGCTGTGGAGCATGGGCTGAGTCACAAGACCATGAATTCTCCTCAATTTTTGCAACCTCAAAGAAATACTGGGCACTGTACCACAGGTAAAGGCTCTGTTCGTGGTCCCCAAGTGCCTCACACTCTGTGTGTCAGTGCAGTGCTGGTGCTCAGCCATGGGCATTGGACAGACAGGCAGCACTGCCAGGGAAGGAGCCCAGCCACCTGCAGAGCAGCAGCTCTGGAGAACTGGAGGAAGAGAAATCCGGCTTCTCTCTCATTCCCCTTCCCCTCTGGTGGTACGTCGTGCCCTGTACACTCACACCGGGCCTGGGAACATCCTCCTCACTCTCCCGTGTGGCTTTTTGGGGTGCTGGTGGTTTTTATGGTGCACCCAGGGGTGGCTGGAGGTGCAGTGCCACGGCGGAACTAATTCCTGTAGAAGGCAGATTTCACCTCAGAAGGTTTTAAACAATGCAAGATCTCCAGCCCAGCAGAAAATGAGTCGCACTCCCTGCGTTGCCTTGTTCACTCTCCAGTGGGATTTTAATTCATGACACAACTTCATACAGCACCACAAACTGGCTCCACTTGCCAGTGGTCCAGATGGGAGGGGACGTTACTGGTTTAGCCTGGAAATCAGTCTCAGTCCCAGCCTGGCTGAATGCATCGGTTCAGGCAAGCTCAGCACGTGCCCTTGGAGGGTTTCGAGGAATTTCAGCGACCTGGACTTGTTGCAGGAGCAGCTGAGTGGGAGCTGTAGCAGATATTCCAGCCTGTCTCTGGACTCCTGCCAAGTGTTGGCTGTCGGTTTTTTCAGCTGGCTGTGCTGTATTGCCAGCACAGTTGTACAGGGAGACATTGTACAGGAATTACCTGTATCATTTGGAAAGACAAAATTTTAAAGGAAAACCTCACAGGGACTTTTTTTTTTCCCCCCAGAAAAGGGCAAAAATTTCTGATAGAGGAACAGATGCACAAAAAGCGAAGCTCGGTTCACCCCAAGGAAGGCAAATCTCTGGTCCTGAAGGAGTAAATAAGTCTGTGGGACTCATAGCCTCATTATCCCAAATTAAACACATTTCCTGGCTGTTCTCGGCAGGCAGTTTTCCTTGCTCTTACAGCAACTCTTTTCCCAAGCAGATTTAGGTGTTGGATTAAGGAAAGTACCATTTCGTGGAAAGTAACATTTTGGAAAGCGCTGAGCTGGTGGTCGGTGATTGACGGCCCTCCCCGGCCGGTGGGTCCCACAAGCTGATCCCTGTGCTTGGCAAAGGGACATTTTCAAGGCAACCAGCCCGGGACGTGTGTGTGGGGCAGGGGCACGCAGGGGTCAGGGTTAGGGAGGGAGTGGGGGCACTGGGGCCGGTTCCCTGCGGCGCTCCTGGACGGGCCCCTGAGCAGCAGCAGGGCCGGGGGAGGGTGCGGGTCCAGCCCCGCGCTGGGCACGGCGCTCGCTCCGGGCTCGCTCGGTGTGTTCCCTGCAGCAGCAGCAGCTGGCTCGGGGTCACCGCGGGGTGCTGGCTCAGGTCACCTCCGAGGCTACGCGTGTCCGTGTGCGCTCTGTTTGCTCTGTGTGTGTGTGGGCTGTGCCCGTGTCTGCTCTCCGCTGTGTGTGCTCTGCGTGCGCTGTTACTGTGCGCGATCCGTGTGTGTCTGTGTGTCTATCCGTGTCCGTGTCTGCCTGTCTGTCCGTGTCTGTCTGTCCGTGTCTCTGTGTCCGTGTCTCTGTG
>NW_020956271.1:0-1202 GCF_003031625.1 Empidonax traillii | reverse complement strand
GTCCGTGTCCGTGTCTCTCTGTCTCTGTGTGTGTCCGTGTCCGTGTCTCTGTGTCCGTGTCTCTGTGTGTGTCCGTGTCCGTGTCTCTGTGTCCGTATCGGTCTGTCCGGACCCCGCCGGTTCCCGCCATTCCCCGGCCCCGCCCCCTGGGCGGAAGCGGCGCGGCGCTTCCGGCGGTTTTGGCGCGCGGCGCTGGGGCTGCAGCCCCGCCATGGCCCGGCCCGGCCCGGCCGATCCCGGGGCCGCCGTCGAGCGGCTCTGCCGGGACCTCAACCTGGACGCGGCGAGCGCGGCCGAGGCGCTGCGGGACTTCACGGCGCTGCGGGGCACCTACAGCCTGGAGGTGAGCGGGGCGGGGGCGGCGGGGCCGGGTCCCGGGCGAGCCCCGCCGAGCCCCGCCGAGCCCGTGGCCGCTGTGCCCGCAGGGAGAGCCGCTGCACTGGGTGGCCTGCGCGCTGTACGTGGCCTGCCGCCGGAGCCGGGTGCCCACGGTGGGGAGCGGCCCGATGGAGGGCAACGGCGTGTCCCTGACCCGCATCCTGCGCTCCGCGCGCCTCAGGTGAGCGCCGGGATAATTAACCACCGCCGGGATAATTAATCACCGCCGGGGCTAATTGCGCAGCGCCCGAGGCAGAGCGGGGAAAGCAACAAATCCGCGCGTTTTACGGGTGGAAATTAGATGCAAATACGTAATTTTCAACTTCAGGCCTTCGGGAGACCACCCATGTCGGCCCAGCGGTTCCACCCACGCCGCTTGTTTCTCGCTGGGGTGGATTTGGCCGCAAACTCCTCGGCGTTGCCGCAGCGGTCGCGATGGCACGCGTGCCGGACTCGGGATTCGGGGCAAATCCCAGGGCAGTGCTGGCGGCTCCCGGTTGTTCTGGGAACACAGCATTCCCCTCCTGCACGGCCCCCCTGCCCCTGTGGCTCTGGCGGGGGAAGGCAGAGCTCGGAATGTTTCTCCTTCCGTTTAAAGAGCCGCTCCCTGAGCTGCTGGAGGGGAGTTGCCAGTGAATTACACCCAGCACTAGCGGGTTTTTGTGCGGTAACTTTGACAGGCTATTGCTTGTGGTTTTGCTGCCTGTCCTGCCTCCCCCTCCACACGTGCAGAGCTGTGTGTGATTTTTCCTTTCCACCCCTCCCCTGCCCAGCACAGCCGTGCTGGCAGCCTCTGCATCAGTGTTCCTCTGTCTCAAAGAGGG
>NW_020956270.1:148788-190579 GCF_003031625.1 Empidonax traillii | reverse complement strand
ATGCTGGGATGCTCTGTTTAAATCAGGGTGTTTTGGATGCAGTGGATGCTCTCACACGCACATGAAGCACAGCCCAGCACCTGAACACAGGGATTTACACACTGGTCCTGCCCTGCAAGGGAAACACAAGCTTTGACCTTTGCCTCTTTTCTTTTTTTTTTCTCTCTCAGAAATAAAGAAAATTAAAAAATAATTAAAAAAAGGAGATGGAGAAATTTCCCTATGTGGTAACATTTTTTGGAATTAAAGGGGAAAAATATCACTTCTGGTCTATCGAGACGTTCCCCTTTGAACCTCTGAGGCCACAGGGTTTCCCTCTCATGGGGCCCTTTCATCCCCCTTTATTCTCCCATGCTGAGCCCCAGCAACTTTGATAGTGTTGACTTGTTATATCAGATAAAATATTAAAGTCCTATGTTATAGCCTGGAATTAATATTTTAATAGAACGTAAAAGTCGAGGCAAAGACGAATCCAAACAGCAAAATTGAAATGAAACATTTTTATCTCGCAAGAAGGAAAGGGCTCGGCGAGACTGCTTTGATTCACCCTTCCACTGCTTTTATAGGCTATTAAAATATTCATTTTAATATTATAAATATTGCATCCCATATCTAATGTGCCGTTACACTGTTTGGGGCACCTAAAAGTCAAAACAATTTGCCGGTCGTGGGTAGCACGGGGTGGGCCCAGGACCCACAGCCTCTCGGTGGTGAAGTATCTGAGCCCGTTTCTTGCTCTTCCCACCCATTTTCCTCCACTAGCATCCCCCTGGGAAGAAGGAGGCCAAGGGGATGGCCCTGGGGACCAGTGATAGAGACAGTCCCCAAAAGGGCAGAGAGAAGGGGAACATCAAGACAGAGCCATGGATCCACAAAACAAGCCACGAACCCCGTGAGGAATCCAGCTGGACAATTAATTACAATGAAAGGCCTTTTTTTTTTTTTTTAGAAATAATAATATAAAATTAATTTATGGCAATTACGAGACTTCTATATTTATGTCATTATCAGAACTATATAAGGAAAGGCGGATGATACAAATGTATTTCGGGCACTGCTCTGGAAGGGAGGGAATTGATATATATTTTTAATCACGTTCCAGGATCAGCCATTCAACTCCCACACAGAATTAGCTGTCGGGCCGGGGTGTGATGCTCCAGCCACTAACAAGGCAGCCACCGTCGGGGAGAGCTGCTTGCAGGCAAGGAACTTCCCTGCCTGAATCAATCTTTATTGGAAAATAATGGGAAAACCGGAGGCTTGGAGTGAGGGTTTCATTGTCCTGGGGCGTTCCCAGGGCATTTTCGTTTCAATTTTTTCTGGTTTATAGGTAATTTATCTTCGTTGGAGGGTCCTTGAGGTCACAGCGTGGAAAAAAACAGCCCAGGGTGTTTCTCCAGGTGCAATCCTCAGTCCTGGCTCTTGGCTTTTGTTTTTGTGGGGTTTGGTGTGTGTTGCCTCATGCCAGTGCATCCAGAGTGGGGTTTGCACACCAGGAGCCCTCCCTGTCCTTCACGGTTCTGTCTTATCCCAGCAAGATCCTCGCACAACCCTTGGAGACAACGAGTAGAGCTGGAGGAAGCTCAGATGTGTCTTGGTGGGCATCATCCCAGTGGGTGCCTCAGTTTCTCCATGGAAAGGGAAAGGTGGGTCCCCCCTGGACCCTTTTCTCACCCTCTTCACAGCAGCCCCTGTGCCTGCTGCCCGCCTGCCTTGGTGGCTTGGCTCCGCCACGACACCTCCACAGAGGCTCCCACAGGGATTAGGGCTGGATTTGGTGATTAGCACCTCCCGGGCACTGTTATCCCAGCGATTAGTGCTGCCTCCGGGATTACTGGCAGGTGAAACGCCGGGCAGGGATTACCGGGAGAGGCTGGGCTGTCCCGGCACGGCGATGCTTTCTGCCCGACCTGGCACTAACGCTCTCGCTTGGGGTTTGCTCCCACGGCCGGGATTTATCCACACAGAAAGTGCCTCCAGGGTTTGCACCCCAAAATCCTTTTCTGTGTAGGGGCTCAAGGGGCTGTTGTGATTTGGGTGGATGTGGTGCTTTTGGGAATGAAGCCAGACCCCATCCTGCCTGGACATCCCTCAATGTGGGGGTTTTTTTGGGGATAACTCCTTGGGAAATCCTTGCTTGTGCTTTCCAGTGCATCACATGTCCAAAAAAGCAGGAGATGCTCAGGCAGGGCCCCACAAAGATGGGACCCTGCGCTGGAGTCACATTTTGACTAAAATAACAGGATTTATCTCCAGCACCTCCCCAACACAAGTGGCAGTCCCAGCTTTGATGCTCAGTGGGGAAAGAGAGATCATAGCCAGCTGCTCTTGCCCACCCCATCCCCTCTGCCTGCCAGAGCTGGAGTCATTAATAAAATCCAGCTGGGGTAAAAATACTTATTTCTGTAACAGCTGAAAAATATCCCAGCAGTGGTGCCAAGAACCTGCCAGAGGCGCCGCGGGAACGCAGGAGGGATTGCACCCAAACATCCCTCTTTAAAAGCTCTCATCCATCAGTGGGAAAAGGATCCCAAGATGGAGAAGGATGTGGCGTGGTCCTGTCATCATCCCATTTCCTGACCCCAGGGGTCCATTTTGGAGTGGGGAAACTCAGTCTGGGCCCCATCACCCTCTGGGCAGGCTGGGGAGAGGCAAATCATGGCCTGGCCACTGCTTTGCTCTGTCTAATGCTCCTCCATCCCTGGGGATCCAGCCCGTGAGTCAGCCCTCCCCTTCCCAAAGCAATCGAGAGATTGGCTTATAAATCATGGGATTTTTATGAAAACAAGCAGCGAGAGCTGGGCGGTGGCGGGGGCCGCTCCTGCAGCAGCCAGGCCTTTTCCAGTCATCAGAAACGGTGCTCAGCCCTTCCCCCAGAACTCCAGGCGGTGGCTTTTGGGGCACATCCCATCTCCCTGCTCTCCTTTGCCCTGGCCCCTCTGCCATTCCTGAGCATGCTTTGCAAAGACCTCCCAGCAGCACCCAGAGATGCTGGGGGTGTGCAAGGGCTGGGTCCAAGGTCCGTCCTCCCCGCTCGGCACGGCCGGGCTGCCGCTTCTTGGGGGCATCTTCAGCTTCTGTCACCGCTCAAGGTCAATCCTATTAATTGCCATGAATTATTTTGGCATTAATGGAGATGTCTTATGCACTTCCACTGTAAATGAGGCTGCCAGGATGAACATGCTGGCCAATATTTCCTGGTGAAGGGAGACGGGGAAATGTTCGGCAGCAGATGGGGTGAAGGCTCCCGAGGGGGTGATGGGGTTGGTGGGTGCAGGAAAACCCACCCTTGGGCTGGGATGGCCGAACCAGCCATGGTAGATGCTCACAGGAGCCATACAGGGAACGTGATGGGTGTGTAGGCTGCGATGAGGACTCAGTTCCCAAATGTTCACACATCGCCATCGGCCACCCTGTGGTTGAGGGGAGTGTGGCATTCCCGGGGTGTGAAGGCAGTGTTGCTCCCCCAAAACCCAACTCTCCCATGGCTTTCTAGCAGCAAGCCAGGACAAGGGGAATCCCTCCCCATCCCTGCTGAAAACATCTCTGGGCTCTTCAAGAGACAACCCCTGGATGTGCAGCAGACCAGGCAGCCCATGAGGGACAGGGGTGACTGGTTCCCCCATCCCTGGGGGGCACAGGGGGTCCTCAGCCATCCTCAGCCACGTGTGGGGGCTGTAGCCAGGCCCTGCCTGCATCCCTGGTGCTGCAGGGAGTAGGGTGGCACTAGCAGAGGGGGCTGGGGAGGCAGGGGACACCCTGGTCACGGCAGGGATGGGGCAGGGACCCCCAGGGTGGTGAGAAGTGACCGAACCCTTCTGTCTCTCTCCATCACTGGGGTGATGAGGTATGTGCTCCCTGCTCCGCACTTCTTGCCCTCATTTAGGGGCCCCAAGCCCCCATTTTTCTGGACCCTCTTGCATTGCAGCGGTGTCGGGGCACGGCCCCCAGGGCAGGGCAGGGCCGGGCAGCCCCTCCCGCCGCACCCCGGGGTGCTGGGGCGAGAGGGGGATGGGAAGTGGCTCGGGGGGATCGGGAAGGGGAGGGTGGGCGCTGCATCGCATCGCGCTGCACCAGCGGGGACCTCCTCGCCCGAAGAGGAGGGGGGAGCGGGAGAAGAGGAGGAGGAGGAGAAGGAGGAGGAAGGCGCCTCCCCCTGCCGCCCTCCCCTCGCTGGCACCCACCGGAGCCCGATGCGGCTCCGGCCGGGCGAGCGGCCACCGGAGCGCCCAGCGGGGCCCCCCCGGCTCGGCTCGGCACGGCACGGCACAGGCGGGGGGGGCTCGGAGCGGGGCCAGGGGCACGACCCCCCTCGACTTGCCGCTTTGCCCAAGGCTCCTGCACCCCCTCTTTCCTTCCGTCTGCGAGCAGGAGGGGGGGCACCCCTTCTTTAATCCGAAGGGGGAGGACAGAGGAGGCGGGGACCCCCCTCCTTTCCACGCTCATGGCGGGGTCTCCCCGCTTCCAGCCCTGGCGGGGGGGCAGCGACTGAGCCCCGGCGTCCCCCCCCCCCAAACTTTGCCTTCGGATGCGGGGACTCCGCCGCCGAGCTGCTCCTGCCAACGATTAATCGCATCTGCCTGGGATTAATTATTCACCCAGCTCTGGGTTGTGGGTTTTTTTGTTACGTTCTTGTTGTTTTCTTTATTTTTTTCCCTTGGGGGAGCGCTTTAATTCAGCTTTTTTTCCTCCCCTTTAATTTTTTTTTTTCTCTTTTTCCTTTGGAAGAACAGCGCTTGGAATTCTTATTTTTATTCTTGTGCAGAGGGGCTGGCGACCCGCACCCTGCAGCATCATCCTCCATCAGCACATCGGTGCTGTTTTTTTCCCCGGGAGGGGGTTACACGTGCTCTTCTCCCCCCGCTGCCGGCTCCTGAGGAGGAAGAGGAGGAGGAAGAGGAGGGGGACCCGCCCCCGCCGGCTGGGCGCTCCCCCGGCCGCCCTGCAGGCACTGGGGGGGGGGGTTGCGGCAGGTTTGGGGTGCGGGGTGGGGAGGGGTGGGGGACCGGAGATGGGGTGCTCTGCTCGCTGAGCCGGGGGGGGGCAAAGCCGAGCGCCCCCCCCAACCTGAACCGGTTCCCCCCCCCTCCCCAAATTCCACCGTTGGCTGCTGCTCCCGGCTCGCACGTGGTTGGATTTAGGGGATTTCTGCGTGTTTTTTTGGTGCTTGGTCTGGATTCCTTTTGTTGTTGTTTCTTATTATTTTTTTGCCCCCGGTTTTTTGGGTGCCCCCCACCTTGCAATGGCCTCTCCGGAGAAGATGCTCCCCGGGCCGGCCGCGCTGCTCTGCTGCCTCTGCTCCCTGCTGCTCCCCGGTAAGTGCTGGTGCCGGGGGAGCTGGGGGGGCAATATATATGTTATATGTCTGTCTGCAACACGGGAAGGAGGTTTGCACCATCTGCCCCCGCCAGGGGCAGCCCCTGCCCCCCTGTGCCCGGCTGGGACCCCCCTCTCCCACATCCATCCCCTCCCCTGGTTCTCTGTGTCCCCCTTTCCCCCCCCCGCCAAAGCGAAATGGGTGAAGATTAGAGTTTATTCCTGGCTTAATAAAATGACAGCTTGTGTTTGCGAGCGCTTGCCGAGGGTTTGTGTGCCGGGGCAGGGAGCGGGGTGGAAGGGGGACACATGGGGCGAGGGGGCTGTGCCCCCCCCCCCTCCTCCCCAGCCCCCCTGCCCCTTGTCTCCTTAATGCAGAGCTGCTTTAGCGGGAGGATCAGGGGCTTTATCCGCTATTATCCACTCGCTTATCCCCCGGACCCGCACCCAGACACTTTCCCAGTCTGCGCTGAGTTGCTGGGCAAGCTCTGCCGAGGCGGCATCATTTTGGGATGTAGGGGATGGGGGTGCAGCCCTGCCATCCCTCTCTTTCTTTCTGATGTCCCCACCGATGGGTTTGGGGGCCCCCCCTGCCTGCACCCACTTGCCCTGAGTTGCATCCAAATCACTGCCGTGCCATGGCCGAGCTGCGGTGACATCCTGGCCTGCCCTGGTGACAGCCCTGGGGACGCCAGCACCTGCTGCTGGGGGCTTTTATTGGCGAGCCAGGCCAAAGAGGGGTCATGCACCCCGAGGGATGTGGTTTCCACGAATGATTTCTATGGATGCTTTCCATTTAAAACCAAGCCCCACAGATGCCCCAGCCGAAGCCACTCTCCCTGCCAGCCAAGCAGAGAGCAGGGGGGCTGCTTGCAGTGGTGGGGGGGTCACCCAGACCTCTCCTGTCAGCTTGGCTCTGACCTTAGGCTTGGAGTGTCCTGAGGACTGTGCTGCCCAGCTCAAACGATCCCCCCAGGAGCTGGAGGGGATCCCTGGACCGTGCCCGGCTCCATGTTGCACCGGCAGCCCGTGGCCAAGGCACTTCTGGGGCTCAAGCAGGGCTTTCTCTGCATCTGCAGCCCCTGAGGGTCTTTGAGGAGCCTGGGGAGCTGCTCACCACAGCGGTGAAGTAAAGAGAAGGGGGGATGTTGGGAACATTGCAGGGAGCTGGCAGGGGGTTTCCACCCTGGAAATTCTGACCCAGGCAGAGGAGTAGAGATCTCCAGGCTGTCAAGCCATAACTTTACGTAGCATCCTTTTAGAGGGGCAGTTGCTGCCCCCCTGTACCCCAAGACTAATTGTTTCCTGGAGTGCTGCCCCCGCAGGATTTGCTGGCAGATCTTCCCTTCTCTTTGGGACCACCAGGCCAGGAGTCTGTAGGAAGGGGGCTGGCAGCTGGTGGGAAAGTGGGATCTCCCGCTCCCCAATTTGCCTGGATAAGATCCAACTGTCTGGGTCGACGGTGCTGCCGAGGGCGGCTGTCGGCTGTGGGAAATATCCCCGTGCACGCGATGATCCATCAGGAACGGTCTCTGGTGCAGGGGCTGGATGTGGCTCCCCGCTCCCCATCCCCTCCTGGGGGCATTTCTGATCCCCTAGTTGCTGCTGGGACACCACGAGCCCAGTGGGTCAGGCCTTGGGTTTAGGCCAGGGCAGAACGTGGGTCCTAGGCTGGGGGGTCCCTGTGGCAGCGATGCCGGGGTGAAGTGGGCGAGGGTGGCCTGTGCCAGGGCTGGCCGTGCTGCCATGGGGGGATGCCCGTGCCGGTGGAGAGAGGAGCCTCTGCCGGGAGTTTTTAGGTTCTTTTCAGGAAGCGCAGCTGCCCTCGCCGCTTTGGCCTTTCCTGGAAAAATAAAGGTCTTGCGGGGGGGAGCCGGAAAAAGAGGCTGAGAGCTCCTAATTCTCCAGCGTTTCCAACAAATCGCTCGGGCTGGCAGCGGGGTCAGCCGGCGGTGAAGCAGCACCCTGCTCTCCTGCTTGGAGTATTTTATTCCCTTTTCCCTTGTTCTTTATTTAAGAGCAGCCCTTCGTGCCAGGCTCCCTCCTGCTGCGCTCCCCTGCCGGCCCCGGGAGCCGCTTGGCCGAGGCCCCAGATCAGCTGCTTACAGAAAGGGTTTTTTTTTTTTTTCTGGCATCTCCGGGGTGGGATGGCCCCAGGGTGGCCCGAAGGGCTCATGGGATGGATGAAGGGATGGACACACAGAGCCCTGGGCCGCGGGGCAGGGGGGGATGCCGGTGGTGTCTGCTCAGCACAGTTGTGCTGCGGAGCTGTTGGGACCTGTTGGGATGTGGCACAGGGGGATTTACCCACGGGTTTGTGGAAGGACTTGTGCTGTCCATGGGGCTGAGCGTGGGCTCCTGCATCTTCTCTCTGCTCCCTGCTGAGCCTTGTCTCCAAAGTGTGCCTCAGTTTCCCCTCACCCAAAGCAGTGCCTGCCTGGTGACCGAGGTCCAGGGGTGCAGTGGTCCAGGTTTCTGAGGTTATTCAGCATCTGTCCCAGCATGCAGGGCAGGCTTGGGGTCCTGCACTTGATCCCACAGCTCCAGCACCTCTCTCCCACTGCTGATGGGGATGGGGCCGTGCCACTGTTCCTACATATTCCATTGCTTGCTCCCACCACAGACAAGTCCCAGGCGTGGGGCTGGTGGTGAAGGATGATACTGGAGATGGTCCGTGGCTCCATCCCTGCTGGGGTCTCCAGCCAGTGCACCCCAGCCCTGGCAGGGGGGTACACACCAACCCCCATCCCCTTTTCCTCTGAGCATCTCCCAGCTCAGGGGCTTTCAGACCAGCAGGTGGAGATGTGCCATAACTCGCTGTCGAACCGGGAACGCACACCCGACGTTTGCTCATTTCACACCCGAACCGGGAACATACACTGGGAATGTACACTGAGAACATACACCTGGTGTTTGCTCGTTTAACAGCTCCCACCCTGGCCATGCTGATGGGGTCAAAGCAGCTGAGCATCCCTGGCTCCATCCAGGAGCAGAGAAGGGGTGATAGGATCTTTCCTCACCCTGGCAGGCAGGTGAGAGGACAGGATCCGGCCTCTGAGATGGCTTAAATCTGGCACATGTTTTACCTTTGGTGCTGCAGAAAAGAGGGACGTGCAAGGACATCCCTTTTGGCTCCACTGTGTCCTTGCATGACCCCAGGGCCCAGTCCATCTTCCCCCAACCCCAATACCTTAAATCTCAGCAGGATGTCCCGGGACACAGCAGTGTGAAGTTGGACACCTCACTGGGAAATTGTCTTTTTTTCTACCCCTTTTGTCCTCTTGGTGTTGAGGAAAGGGAGAAGGGTTAAGGATGCTATTGGTAGCATGATGGAAGTGCTCTGAGCAGTGATTTTGGTGAGCAGCAGTTGCAGGACTTGGTTCTGGGAATTTCAAGGCACCTCGATACCCTCGTCCTGACCTGTCCTGTGTGTGCACACCGGGGGAAACTGGGACAGGGTATGGGGTGACAGCAACGCCCTGACTGGGGATTGCTCAGCAATTTTTGGAAACCTGGCTATTTTGAGGTTTGTTTTTTTTTTTTAAGTACTACTATTTAAATCACTCCACCATGACTGGCTGCTGAGGTTCCTCTTCCAGCTTCTCTGCATCCTATAAAAAAGGAAAAAAGGAAAAAAGGAAAAAAGGAAAAAACCAGCACGGCCAGGGATCCCTGCAGAGCATCCCCAACATTCCAGCAGCACATCCCAGCTCCATCCCGTGCTGTGGGGGTAGTCAGCAGCATGTGGCATCATCCTGGGCAGATGATGGGTGAGGGAAGGGATGCTTAGACAGCACAACCTGATTGTTTTTTTTTTGGCTGCTGCAATTGCCTGGCCAGCGCAGCCCGTGCTGGGCGTGCGGAGGAGTCGCTGAGCTGCCGGGGTGTTCCCCTCCCGCGTGGCGCCTGTCGCTGCTGCCGTACGAGCATCCCATCCATCTGGAAAAGGTCACTCTTGCTAATCTAATCAGAACCTTTTATTATTAAATACATGGCTCTGCTAATGAGCAGCCCCCCAGGCGGGGAGGGAGGTGGCTGCTCCTGGGGTGGGACATGCTGTGACGGGGCTGGGGACCCCAGTGGTGCCTGTGGGACGGGGTCTCCCCTGGGGAGTTTGTCCATGTGCGATGGCAGGAAGAAAAATGGTTCAATGGGATGAAGTAAGGCAGGTCCTGGTGCCCCTTGTCAAGAGGAAAAGAGGTTGGAGCTCGCTTTCCTTGCAAACTGGGAGGCACAGGGTCCTCCAGCCACATTTGATGGTGGCTCAGCAATCCCCACCCTGGGAAAGCACAAGCCGAGCTGGTAGATTTACAGGCTGTCACTTCTCCTGCAAATATCCCAGGTTTGGGATGCAGAGGTTGTTCCTTAGGAGGTGGCTCTCCTGGGGACCACTCCCTTCACTTTCCCTAAGCTGTTGCCCGACCTGTTGCCGCTCCCACATCCCTGGGGCCCACATCCCTCACCCTGACTGGGTGCTGAGCCCCTCACCGCTGCTCTGGCCTCCTGGGGGACATCATCAACAAGGCAATTCACAGTCCTCTGATGAAGCCACTGGCTCCTGCTGGCGAGCATTTTCAGATAATATTTGCCATCTCTGATTTCTCAGCAGCTCTGGAAGAAGCCCAAGCAGGTGCTGCTGGGGTGGCTCTGCCCCGCTGGCCGTGCTGTCACCTCCCAGCTCCCGCAGGAGTTATGGGGGCAGGTTTTGCCCTGATGAAATGGGCTGAGCTTCTTCCCCAGGACCGGCAAAACTTGAGAACGAATTAATTTTGAATTTATTTTGCTTTGAGGAAAAGCTTTTCGTGTTTTCCCTCTGGAAGATAAATTTAAGATCGAAAATGCAATACCGGCCGCTGCCAGCTTGGTGCGGCTGCTGGATGTGCTCGGGTACCGGTGGGGAGGGAGGGGATGTGTTCCAGCTGTGCCTGGTTGATGCTGGGTGGCAAAGTCATGAGCTGGTACCTGTTCCCAGCCCTGCTTTTGGGGCTGCTGGGGGTCTGGGGCTGCTGCTGGCCCCAAGCCCTGCTGGGTTTATCTGTGGCTCCTCGCGTTCCTTGGGTGCCTCTGGAGTTGAATCCGGCTCCGAACGCAGCCTGACACACGTCACCAGGGGGAAATAAATTAATCAGTGTCTAATCAGTCTGAAACGTGTTGCTTGGCACAGCCTGGGCTGGCAGTAGGCGGGGCACAGCCTGGGGGGCATGTTCAGTGTTCAGATTTGGAGGGTGCTGGGAGGATATTCCTGCTCCTGGCCGTGGTG
This sequence comes from Empidonax traillii, assembly GCF_003031625.1. NCBI lineage: Eukaryota > Metazoa > Chordata > Aves > Passeriformes > Tyrannidae > Empidonax > Empidonax traillii. The sequence goes on along the minus strand of NW_020956270.1, from coordinate 180,003 downwards.
GGAGAGGGCAGAGAGGGAACAGGGATGGTTTGAACAATACACATGGGAGTGCCATTGCATTGCCTCTGCCCCAGCACTCATGCTGGGGGCTTCTCCCTCGGGGGCTGCTGTCTCTGTCCCTGCTTCCCCAGGCCACCCTTCAGGGCACTCCCCCCCCAGTCCTCCCACTTTTGGCTCCCCAGGGGGGTTATCTGGGGAATCCATCTGTGCCCACCTGCTGCTGGTGGGCTGTTCCCAGCTCCCAGCATGGGGAGAACCTGGCATGGGGGGTCACCCAGCCCAGGACCCACTGCAACAGGTACTGAGGGTTCAGGGGCTGCCCACTTTATCCTAGAGTAGCTCCCCTTCCACTGCCTTTCGGAGCCCCTGGGCAACCCTGTAGATATTCATAGTCAGCCACTTCCCTGTCCTTTTTTTCCTCCCCACTTTTAATTAATTTCTTCATTTTTCTTCCTCCTCTGTAAAGGCCTTCTCCTCCCCGTCCCCCAGCCTGTCCCTTGCCGTGATTTGTGGAAATTGCTCTAAAGTAGCTGCTGCGTAAAAGCCTTGCTGGCTCTGGGAATTTATGGCAGGCTGTGCCTCTGCACAGCAGATCCCATTTAGGCCATATTTATTTATTCCTTTAGGTCCCTTGCTTTTTTTTTTTTTTTTTCTTTTCTGTTTATTCCCTCTTATTAATTTCCTGGGGGAAGTTCATACCTTGGCACTGCAGCCTGTTGTGGTGCTGGGATGGGTCCTGAAATACAGGCTGTGTGTTGGCCTTGGACTGAGTCCCACCAGTGTTACAGCATTTTACTGCTCCTGGTGATGGAGAATCCAGGCTGGGCCTTTGGGAGGAGGACCTAAAAGAAAGGAGAATCTGGCAGTGCCCACCAGGTATGAGCACAACCCTGTATTAGACACCAGGGAATCCACTCTTGAGCCAGCACTGCTGCTCACAGGAAGACTCGAGACACATATCCTGGCCAGCACCCGCTCAGTTCCTACCCCAGGCTGATTTTGGGAAGCCTGGACCAGTTAAACTACTCTGTCCTTGGTACCATGGGGATTCCCAGCCCTGTCACCCCATCACCGCTGTATCCATGGGCAGAGCCGAGGGCCTGGAGCATCCCTGCATCCCGCCCTTGCTGCAGCCACAGCTGGGGTATCTCACTGCCACGCGCCTGGGGAAGGTAATTTCATGTTTGTAACAATTATTCACTTAATTGAGTTCCAATTAGCTGGGACTGGAGATGGAGGCTCTCAGCGCATCAGAGGGAAGGGAGAGCTTGTTGTCTTTTATGTCACCAAAAAACAATTTTCAAGGCTCGGGCTGCAGGTAACATATCAAAGGTTTCCACGAGGGGCCTGCCTGCATTGTCTAATTTTGGCTTGTACTTTATTTCTGGCTTTTCTTTTTCCTTGGGAGTGTGCAGTGGAGTGGGGTTTGTGTTGGGGCTGACTGAGTTTTGAGTGGAAGTGGAGGCGTGGAGGTTTCTGTTTCCACATTTTGTTGCTTTTTAGGGTGTTTGGAGGTGCTGACCCCACTTGGTGTGAGTGTAGCACATCAGGGATTGGTGCTGTGGTGTGAGAAGGGGAATGGATGGGTGCAATGCCTGTTCCCAGGACAGGTGGGGAGATGTCATGTGAGCCTGACCCTTCCCTAGGAGATTGGGCTGCCTCTAGCTGGGGCATCCCGGATTGGGAACATCCAGGTGTAGGACATCCCTTGGAGCTCCAGATGTGGCCCTGTGGATCTGGAGAAGGTGGGAGCACTGGTGGCCGTGGCATTGCTGGCAGTCCCTGTGGCTGGGAGCAGCAGCACCCTCTGCCTGTGTTTGCAGAGAACCAGAGGTGGTGGCCGTGCCCTGGGCTGAGGTTTGCAGGGTCCCAGGGCCCATGACCAGGGTCTTGGATCATTGATGAAATCCCACTGGCCTTTTCATCCTGTGGTCGGGAATCACAGGGACTGGTGTACACCAAAACCTCTCCAAAGGCATCCCGAGCTGGGCTGGAAGCCAGCGTGGAGCCCTCTGCTAGGGACGGTGACACACTCCCTGCCATTCGGAGGCTTTTATCCCCATGTCAGCTTAAGTCACTGCTTTATGGACAACTCTCCATCTTGCTCCAAGGCGGGAGCACCATGGAAGCCCAGCAATGGCCTGGCAGGGGACAGGAGAGCTTGGGCTGGTGTCTCACATCGCTGGTATTTCGGCATCTCCCTCAGGGCTGCGTCCTGTCCATTGATTCACTGAGCCCCCAGTGCCGTTTGTAATCACCAGGAGAGGTTTTAACCCTCCTGGCATTACCTCAAACCTTCCCTCCCTCTTCTCCAGTTGTTTTCCTGTGTGTTTTTCCCCTCCTAAGTGGGGATATTCTACGGGAGCCCCCCGCTGTGTCCCACAGGATAAGCCAGGATAAAGATCCCCCCCGGAGCGTGGCTAAAGCGATCCCTATGGCAGACAGCTGGGGCTGGGGCTAAGCTGGGGCTCAGCACTGGCTATCAGTTCTGCATAAGGGGAAGAAGAGGAGGGTCTTCAGCCTTGGGATAACAGGTGGGAGCAGGGATGGATCTGATGAGGCTGCAGTGGGGGCAGGATGGAGGGGCTGAACTCCCCCCGTGCCCTGCTTTCTGGGGATTCAGGGCAACAAGAGAAGGAGAATGAGCTGGTGTTCCCCTCCAGCCATAGCTACATCCAGTCTGTGCTTCAGCCTCCTTTCCCATGTATCTGTCAGTCTGCCTGACCCCTGCATCCCTGAGCAGGGATATGGATCAGGAGGGGGCACAGTGGTGACCAAACCCCCATGGTGGGGCCCTGCTGAGCACCAAAGCAGGGGCTTTTGGTGCTGCTTTTTGCAGCAGCGAGACCCCTCAGCCTGGGGAGGGTCATCTGGATCTTAAGGCAGGGCTGCAGGGGGCTGCCACTGTCCCCACGTGCCCTCCCGGGCGGGCAGAGCAGCTTGGCCCATCTGGCTGTTTGTCTGCGGCCAGTGCAGGGCACATCTGGCTGGGCAGATGTGGGGTCTCAACAAGGGGGTCACCAGCAGTTGTGTGTTTACATCTCCCTCTCCCCCCCCTCTCCCTGCTGTGGGTTTGCAGGTCAACCCAGCCTCCCATGGGCTGCTGTGGGGTGGGAAGGAATGGGACACACGGGAGGCTTGTCCCATCCTGCTGTGGGGCTGGGGTGGCTCCTCAGCCTGGGAGGTCTGGGAAGCCCCCAGGCCTGTCAGAGGCTGGCCAGGCATGGAGAGCTGCTTTTTTGGCTTGCAGTGCTGAGCTGCAAGGGTGGAAGGACCATATGGTCCCCTCTGCGCCGGCCTAATAAACCCGGAATGCAGGTCAGGTGCTGCAAATCCCATTAACTGCAGCAGCAGTGGGGCTGCAGAGCAGGGCTTAACCCTTCTGTCCCCCCAAACCCAGCCAGAGGGGGGACATGAGAGCCACCTTCCCTTCTAGGGGTGGCTTGAAACCAGGGCAGGGTCCAGGGACAGCGGTGTGGGGACTGGAGTCTCCTCAGCTGTCTTGCTTGTTTGTCCATCCTTCCTATTTCCTTCCTTCTATCCATCTTTCTTCCATCTTTTGAGCTTCTTTCCCTTCCTTCCCTTCCTTCCTTCCCTTCCTCCTTTCTCCTGAGCCATTGTGCTCTCCATCCATCCTTCTATCCGTACATTCTTCCATCCATCACCTCTTCTCCCTCATCCTAGAGCTATTCTCTTGCTGTCCAGCTATTTCTGATCCACCTCTCTCCTTCAATCCATCCCTGCACCCTCCATTCTCTCTGTTGGTGTACGTATCCCTATCCATCCTTTTTTTCCTTGCTATGTAGCCACCATTCCTCCATGCATCTCCTGCCTCCCTTCTCCTTCCCTCACCACCCTGGTGCAGAAGCTTGGGCTGGGCTGGGCTATGATTCCCTCATCCTGGCATCCACCCCAGGCTGGGTTAGACCTTCTCCTGGCAGGATGAGTTTATGGCCCAGGAACGGAGGCGCCGTCCCTGTCCCCCTCCCAGCAACATATTATAGCATCGTTTAAATGCATCCTGTCTGCGGAAGGAAATCGCTTCTCTGGGTGCCGGCAATCCGCCGGCGCTGAACTAATCATGGCCATCCCATTAATCTCCATCCCGGCTTGTCCCCGTCCCTTGCCCCATCTGGCATGGCCAGGGTGCTGGGCTTGGTGATGGGGACACCCAGGGTGTCCCCATCCCAGCAGGGTTTGGCACCACGGCGCCGTGTCCGAGTCGAGCAGGGTGCCCAGCACGTGTTTGAGGGGGACAGAGCGTAACCCTTGTTGGCCATCAGAGAATCCCCGTGGCAAGGAGGAAGAAGCTGCTTTCTGGGGGTCTCTGCCACAAGCCAAACTGCAGCCAAACCCAGCTGTGGGAGATGACAGTGGTTGCCCCTCGCTGCAGGTGCCTGGTGTTGCTGGGGGAGCACACAGAGGTTCTCGTGTCCCCCACTCAAGGGACAGGTGGTGACTCCAGGCATTTTGCACCACCCCAAGGGTAGGTTTTGCTTGGGACCATTCTGGGTGTTGAGTTGGTTGGGTTTTGTGTGGGTTTCCTTTGTGAAATGACCTGATCCTTCCACAAACCCCAGCGGTTTTTAAGAGATAGAGACTGATGCTGTTTCAGTGAGTGGGTTGAACAAAGCCCCTGCTGTCCGTGCCTCCATCGGTCCTGCTGGTACCTCACCCAAGCTGTCCCGCTCATGCTGCTCCACCTGGTGGATCCCTTTCCACAAATAATCCCATGCCTTGGAAAAAATCCCTTTTCCTAGTTGTGGGGGATGGCAGGGAGGATGCAAACCTTCATGTTTCGCACCAGAAAACAACTTCCGTGAGGCAGAGGAGCAGAAAACCCCTCACTGCTGGTTATTCCTGATCAAAGGGGCACCCATGGGTGTTTTCCCAGGCTCAGCACCTCTCCTGGTTCTCTAGGAGATGGGAAAACAGATAAGGCAAGAGAGATGGGGTGACAGAGGCTGGAGCTGTGCCCATAGTGGTGCCGGCATGGTGGTGCTGTCAGCGTGTCCCCCCAGCATTCACCCAGCCCAGGGGAATTCTCCACCTGGCTCTTGGACAACTTTCATCCCAGGAGATGTAGCTGTGGATGCTGCCTGTCCCATATTAAGTGCTAATCCTTTTATGAGCCCTCTAAGCTGCTTAACCCCCCTGTGCCCTGCAGCAGAGAGTGGGCTAGGGGTTCCTGGGTCCCCTTCAGCCCTGGGGAGCTTGTCTGAGGCCACTCTCCCCGGCTGGAAAAAGCCTCAGGGTCCTGGCACGCTCCAAAGCCCCCGTCAGGAAGGGGGCTGAGTCATTCCCGGGAGCCGAGCCGTCACATCCGCACCTTTCCCCGCCGTTTGACACGGGTAATTTGGGCTCCGCCGCTCGGGAGCCGCTTGGGAGCGGTTGCAATCAGCGATGGGAGCGGGGCTTGCGGGGGGCTGGCGGAGAGCCGAGGGGAGTGGGGGGGGGTACCCAGGCCTCCTGGGAATTTCTGGCAGCCGGTGGAGAATGCAAAGACCTTGAGATGTCTTCCAGGCTCCCGCGGCTGCCAGCACAGCGCGTGCCATCGGCCGGCTCCGCACCAGCCGCCCCTCGCGGGATCTGCTTTAGCAGGAACATCTCCGTGGGTTTTCTCCCCGCTTGCTGGCCGTGGCAGTGGGATAACTGGCTCCCTCTGAGGGGCTGTTGCTAACGAGCCTCTGGAGAAACTCTTCATCTTTTTCTTGGTGGGTTTGGAAGCAGGAATGAAGCCGGTTATGCCCCGTTTCTGCAGGTGGGTCTGTGCTGTTTCAGCCGGTGCCTTGGCATGGGTGCCAGGGTGGGTGACCAGCGTTGGGCTCCCCAGGGACAGTACAAGGCTGGATGTGGCTTCAACACACCCTGGCCCAGCCTTGGGCAGCCCCTGAGCATCCCTCCTCGCTGGACACCCCATCCCATGCCAAGGGAGGGTTTGGTGAGGCTGGTGCCACCCATCAGGAGGCACAACCATGCTCGAGGTCCTGGGGAAGTCGTCCGCATTTTTGGTTTGCAGGACAGAAACCCAGCCAGGCTCTTGCTGCCCTTGTGAGGGCTGCGAGGGCTGAAGCTCCAGCTCCTTCTTGCTGCAGGGCTGCACCACTCCTGCCTGGATCTGTTTTCCCTGCTCAGGAGCTGTTCTGGAGGGGTGTGCCCCACACTAACCCGCCCTCTCCATCCCCTTTGCAGCCCATGCCAAGGGGCCAGCGCCCAGCCCTGAGCCCGCTGAGCCCCCCGGTGCCATCCTGCTGCCCGTGAGCTACCGCCTGTCCAACACCCGCTTGGCCTTCTTCCTCAAGGAGGTGGGAGCCAGCCCGGCGGGCAACGGCAGCGCCCCCCTGCAGCGCTCCGAGCCCTTCGTCGTCTTCCAGACCAAGGAGCTGCCTGTCCTCAACGTCACCCTGGGGCCCTTCAGCACGGGGCTGGTGCTGCCCAAGGAGCACCTGCAGCCCTCCAGCACCCTGGAGGTCCCCGACCGCCTCACCGTCAACTGGAAGGTGCGCGCCTTCATCATCCAGCCCCGGCTGGTGGCCAGCCAGCCCGTGGTCCAAGTGCTCTTCTACGTGGCCGGCCGGGACTGGGACGACTTCGACGTCACGGACCGGCTGCCCTGCGTGCGGCTCCACGCCTTCCGCGACGCCCGGGAGATCAAGAGCTCGTGCCGGCTGCGGGGCAGCCTGGCCATGTGCCTGGTGCAGGCCGAGCTGCCCCACGCCTGGTTCGGCCCCTCGGCCGTGCCGCTGGGCAGGAGGAAGAGCCCCGAGAGCCTGGAGGTGCCGGGCGAGAGCCAGCAGGCCGAGCTGTACTACACCCTGCACGCCCCCGACGGGGCCGGCCAGTGCCTTGGGGACGCCGTCCCGCGCCGCGGGGCCGGGGGGGCCAGGACGGAGGGTCCCACGCAGCACCCGCTGCTGCGCATCGGCAGCGTCAGCCTCCTGCAGCCCCCGCCAGGCCAGCCCATGCAGGAGCACCGGCTGGACGGCAACGTCTTCATCCGCCTGCCTGACAAGCCCCTCAAGCCGGGAGAGGTGCTGAGCATCCTCCTCTACCTGATGTCCAACTCCACGGTGGAGCATTTCACGCTCAGGTAAAAGCCCCTGGGGCTGTCCCCGCGCCGGGGGCAGCTGCCTTTCCCAGGAGGGGTTGTTTCATCTAGGCAGAAGGGAGAGAGTGGGGAGTGTATATGGTGTTTATGGGACCTGCTGGGTGCTGCACCAGGCCTGGCAGGGCTTTGGGAAGGTGAGAGAGGCCAGGGGATCAGCAGGCGTGTGGTTTTGCTGTTTCGGGGCTTTTGCAGTGGGAGCTTCTTTGAGAGAGTGGCTGTCCATCCAGGGTTTCCATCTCTGCACTGGCACTATGGACCGCTGCCTTTGCTCTCCCAGTGTTCCCAGTTGCACTGGGATTCTGCCAGCAGATGTGGGTTTATTCACAGCCACTTTGGGGACAAGGTGTGGTATGGCCATGGGGCTGCTGTGGAGTGAGAGGAGGCTTCCTGTGTCCCCTCATCCTGCCCCAGAACCAGGTGGGAGCAGAATGGGGCAGTGGGTGCAGAGCACCCCAGTGTGGGGCAGTGTGCAGGGGAATCTTCTCTTGCTGAATGTTCCTAAAGATAAGGGTACAAGCCCTGGCCACATCTCTTCAAAGGGCATTTACAAGTGTCCTTGTGACCTCTGGACCAGCAGCAAGCCCCTGGCATGGGGATGCAGCACTCCAGGCTCTTCTGTCCTTCACCCTGGGCATGCCCAGTCCCACAGGGGCAGCCTTGGGAGACCAAATTCTCACTGGAGGAGTGATGGGAGGAACAAAATACTCTGAAAAATAGAAGCTGGAGTGGGCTCAGGCCTATGGGATTGTTGCCGACCTGGGTGATGTTTCTGACAGCCAGGAGAGATTGGGGCAAAAAATCCTCCTGTGCCTATGACAGGGTGTCCAGGGGGATCCAGGGGTGTCCAGGGTGGGGGTCCAGCCCTGACTGTTGCTCTCTGCAGGGTGAAGGCCAAGAAAGGTGTCAACCTGCTCAGCACCAAGTCGAGGAGTGGGCAGTGGCTGGTGAGCTCGGAGCTGCTGACGGGTGGCAAACACTCCACGGCCACCGTCGACGTGTCCAGGGTGGATGGTGCCGGGCCCAGGTAAGGGATTCACCTCTGGGGGAAAGGGAGCAGTCCCCAGGCAAGGTCCCATCTGAACCATGAGGTGATGGATAAGTGTTGGAACAGGAGCACAAAACAGATCAGCAGCTGAGACAGGGCAGTTCTGCCCTGCTCAGTATGAGCCCATTCCTGGGGCTCTGGGAAAGGCTCAGGTCAGTTGAGGAGAACCCAGGGGATGCAAATGGGAATGATCTGAAGGAGAGAGGACCCACAGAGCCAAGTTGAAAACCCAGAGGCTGCTCAGCCTTGAGAAGGAGAGGCATGGGACTGGCAGGACACAGCAGGCAAGGGCAGGGGGTGGGCATGGGGTCAAAAACACCAGCAGGAAAGATTCTGAAGTGCTGGAAACCAGTCATTCCCAGGCTGTGATATCTCCATCACTGTGTCTTTGGAAAAAGGGACACGAGTGTCATGCAGGAGCAGGGTTGATGTGCTAAAGCTCTTTCTGCCCTCTGGGGCAGGAACATACCCATATCTCCCCATATCTTTGCCTCCCATCCCAACACTGAGCAAAGCTGGGGACAGGCTCTTGCAGAAAGATCCTCAACTCTTGACTGCTCCAAATGTGACCTCCAAAGCTCTCTGCAGCACCCCCTCCAACGGGCTTATCAGGAGGGTGGATTTTCCTCTGCCCCACAGCATCCCAGCCCGTGGCCCTGTGGCTGATATTGGAGTGTCCCCAGAGCCACGAGAGACCCCCTGTCCTCTGCACACCCACCCCAGCATTCCTGCACAGCACAGGGATACCGGAGCTGCCGGCAGCGAGATCCTCTCCCCCATCCCCCTCTCCTGCTGCCACCGCTGCTTCAAATCAGCCTGCAAAGGTTAGAGACGGAGGAGGAATTTAAAGTGATTACAATCACCTTTTAGACAAACAACTCCATCAAATATTAACGGAATGGAGAGTATGAATGACTCAAAGCCGTGTTGCCCTCCGGGCTGTGCAAACAGAGGCGTTTGTTTTGCCGGGGCTCTGGGGGCTTTTGGCAGCGCTGGCAGCGCAGGGAGGGGGTGAGAGCCCTGAGCTTTGGGGTGATAATGGGATGTTTTGCACCCCAGCAGCTGCATCCTGAATTATCCCCCCAGTCTGGGCAGCCTGGCTCTTGTCTCTGCTGTGGCTGAGGGCAGATGATGCTTGGTGAAGGCAGAAGAGGGGGGCTGGCCCCCTCAGGGCTCCCGGGACACCTCTGGGCACCCCATGGTGAGGAGTTCCAGCACTGGACTGCCTCTGGCATGAAGCTGCAGCTCTGCTTTGCCTCTGACCCTGGCTCTTCCTGGCTGTGTTTAACACTTCTGCCTTGGAGGAGAGAGTGAGCAGCCAAATCCCCTTCTTCAGACCAGGAGGCCTTTGGCTATTCCCCTTGCACCCCCCTACCTGCCTTGGGGACACAGCGAGGACCTCACCAGCTCCACTGCAGAGCCCATCATCGCTGCTGTGAGATCAGGGATCAGGGCTTGCCGTGGCCTGGAGCAGCTCCAGCTTCTTGCTCTCCTCTTTCTCTGCTCCCTTTCACTCATTAGATATTGATCAGAGCGAAACCCGACTGTATCCTGCATCCCCAGATCGATGGGATCTTCTCAGTGGCTGCTGTGCTGTGAGATGAGAGCGGAGCCAGTCCTGGCTTCCCCTTCCACAGTGATTTCACTTTTCCTCCCTTCTCCCCCCACCCAGCTCTGGGGAGCTTTTACTGGTGCTGTGGTTTGTGGGGGCTCCAGAGTGTCCCCTGGGGACGTTCTATTTTTGGGGAGCAATGCAGAAGTTTGACTTGGGGAGTGAGGCATTGTGTTCCAATTCCTCCCAATAAGTTTGCAGGTTTGAGGCAGAGGTGGGAGGCAGGATCATCTCAGTGGAGATTTGCTCATAGGAGTGGACTTTAAGAGTTTTTGATTCATGGTGTAGCCATCAGTCTGTCCAAGCCACAATGCAGAGGGACAGCAGCTTATCCCATTAGACTGGCACTGTGTGTGGGGTTTGGCAGGGCACCCCCTCTATCCTATCCTGCCTCGGGGAGGCCTCAGAGTTCAATCCCTGTCCATAAGCTCCATGTCCTTCTGTCCTCAGCAGTGGCATTAATTTGTGTGTGTTTGATGAGCTGTTGGTCTCAGGTCTGTTATTCCCTGGTGGTCCCATCTACCTCCCCCGTCCCCATGGCTGCCCTCACAGGCTGGGGGACAGCCCTGCCCCGAGTCCCAGCACTGTCCCATCTGCTGTTTGTGGTTGAACCTCTTTTTCCCGTGCCTCAGTTTCCCCATGTGATCCAGCTGGAAGGGGCTGCAAAGTCCACAGCTTGGACTGAGCCTTCTATAGGGACTTTTTTGACATCTCTGAGTGTGGGATACAGGTCAGACCTGACCTGTGGGAAATGAGTGTGCAGGCAGGAGCAGCCCAGGGCAGTAAATCCTGCCACACTGCTGGGAAAAGGGAGCCAGAGAGATGAGGACAGCACCTGCAACCACCCACTGTCCCCTGGGACTGTAGCCACACACTCCCCCTGTGATAATATATCACCCAGCAGCCCTTGGGGAGCTGACAAGGTTTTTCTCCTGCTGGGGAGAGGCAGTGAAAAACATTTCTCTCTCCTAGTGGGAAGAGTCTCATGGGAATCTGCAGGCTCCTGTCAGAGCTGGGTGTCAGGGCTGCTGGGTTTGGGAGCCAGAATCATGGTGGCATCCACAGTACAGCCCCCCTTGACAGGCACGGGGACACCAAAGAGACCTGCTGGGGATGCTGGGGACTGCCTGGCACTGATACTGGGCCCTGGGACACCCAGCTCACTGTGTCCCCTCCTGTCCCCCTGCCCAGGGACAGGGATGACTCCTCTGAGATCATGCAGCTGGATTTCGAGATGGAGAACTTCACCAGCCAGTCGGTGACGCGCCGCATCATGTGGCACATCGACTACCGCGGCCGCAACCCCCCGCCCGACCTGGAGAAGGTGGTGACGGAGCTGACGGTCATCCAGAGGGACATTAGGGCCATCGTGCCCCTGGCCATGGTGAGCAGGGTCCTGCCCTCTGCTTAGTTATCTGCTTTGAGGGCTTGGGAGCCCCTGAGGGATCTCTGATCCGCCCATCCAGACATCCTACACATCCATACATCCCACCCACCCCCACAGGGCTGGAGCAGGAGAGGGGCCATCCAGGCTCTGACCCCGAGGGGGGACAGGCTGCTGCCCTCTAATGTAGTGGTCCCCTTTGTTCCCCACCCCCAGGACACAGAGATCATCAACACAGCCATCCTGACGGGGCGGACGGTGGCCATCCCCGTGAAGGTCATTGCCATCGAGCTGAGCGGCGTCATCGTGGACGTCTCGGCTATGGTCGAGTGCAAGTCCAACAACGAAGACATCATCAAGGTGGGTGTGGGCAGGGGGCTCTTGTGACCCTCACGAGATAGGACGCTCAGCCATTCCAAGCATCATCCTCTGAGTGGTTTCAGTCCATGCATGCTTCTCCCTGGGATCTGTCGGGAGAAGGATGAGGCACTTTGTCACTGTCCCCAGAGAAGCTGTGGGATGCTGCAGTGCTGCTCAGGCTGGCACCAGGCAGCAGCAATAACTATGGGTTATCACAGCACTGAGTGCTGATAAGGGGAAATATTGTCGCCTCACAGTGTAAGCTGCATGTTCCCATCAGTGGCTGCACTTGGGTCTCTGGATGACATTTATCTCCCGTTTGGATCGGATCCTGGGCTGGGAGCTGTCCCCAGCGAGGTGTTGGGACTGAGCTAGGCAGTTGGGGATAACAGAGGGAAAAGGGGACTGAGGGAGAGGAGCCAGATGGACTGCAGGGGAGAGTTGCTGCTGAGGCCAGTGCAAAAGGCTCACTGTGCAGCAGCAGTGAGTGCCCCCGCACCAGCCCCCGCCACCGAGGCAGCAGTTGGTCCTCAAATCCTCCCATTTTTCCATCACCAGACCCATTCATCCATATACATTTTTCTATCCCTGAATGTATCCATCTACCCACCTGTCCATGTCATTCTACCACCATTTCCATCCATCCACCCCCACACATCATTACCTTCTCCCAAACACCTCCCACCCCTCTCCCTGCATGCCCCCAGCGCTTCCTCCCTTTCCATGTCCCCACCATGCTGGGCAGAGACACGGAGCCAAGCTGGGATTCTGGGCTCTTCTGTGTCCCCCAGACCACAACCCCTTCTCCCCTTCTTTGCCAGCAGCCACCAGCAGCTCCCCTCAGCTGAGCCAGGGGTGACGGGCAAAGCCCTGTCCCCACCGGGACTTGCTGTCCCCAGCTGTCCGTGGCTGTGGGTGGGTGACAAGCAGTGTCACAAACTGTTTACCCAAGTTCTTGACTAAAACTCCGGTCTGTGGGATTTACAGCACCGGGTCTAATTTATGGAGACCAGTCCTCCACAGCGTGATAAAACACTGGAGCAATAATACACTTCAGGATGGACTCCAAGACACTTAAACTGTTTAATGTGCTGCCTTTCTACTCATAAATCTATTTACACACTGTCCCCAGACCTGGGGGGAGCAGACACATGCACAGGAGCCGGGATGAATAATGCAGGGAGCAGCCCTCCGGCCCCAGCTCACCTCCCGCTCGGAGCCCTGCGCGATTTCTTCCTGAATTATTTTGTGTTTGTGTTGGAGCCTCATTTCCGAGGGAGCTCTCAGTTACCTGCTGAGATTGGGGAGTATGATTATGGTGTCAGGGCTATAAACCTGTTACATAAATCAAAGCTTACAGAGTGGGATGTGCTATCTGTTACTGTAAATAATTTAACATGAGGGAGGGCTGGAGAGCTGCTTCTCCCCACGCTGACTGTGGCTCGGTGGTGGTTGCTCTCGTGGAGGGAATCTGTCCTGGGAATCTGGTGTGGACGTGGCTGTGGAGGTTCAAGGGCCTGTGAAGGATGTTGGGAGAGCATGGGTGGGAGCTGTCATCTTCATCCCCTTCTCTGGTGACACGGGGTGACAAAGGTGCCCATGCTCAGCCCAGACAGGAGGACATCATCACTCGAGGTAGTGTGGAGATAGTCCCCCTTCCCTGCCTGCATGGTGACCTTGGGGGCTGTGTAGGTGTTGAATGACATGCAGGGAGTGGAAGGGTCACCTCTGCTGCCAGCAACGCTCAGTGGGAGATGCTCAACCTCACCTGTGTATGAACCTTCTTAGGAACCCACCATCCACATCCCCCAGGGGACTCACCAGGAGCAAGCCAGCCCGATGGGACTGAGCCTCAGGAACCCTGGTCATCCGCAGCCACCCCCAAGACCCTTGGAAAACATGGGGTACCACCAGCCGTGGTGGCTGTTCCCGCTCCCGAGGGTCGTGGAGAACATGTGTCCCCTTGATTCCAGCTTGAGGCCGTGCCAAGGGGGGAGCTCCTGGCCACAGAAGCAGAGCCAGTGGTGCCTTGGCCGGGAGCCCAGGCAGACCTCAGCCTCCCGCTTCCCGACGCCTCGCTGCGGATCCGGGAAGTTTCTCCGAACAAGCGTGGGCTTCATTTAAAAGCTAATCTGCAGTCACTCCATCATCAGGACAGGCCTGATGTGCAGGGATTTTTTTGTTGTCGTAGTTTCAACCCCCTCAGTTGCAAAGCAAGTGGTCCCCAGGAGAAGATGCCGGGGGGTTTATTAGCCAGGGTAACGCAAGCAGCAGCCCAGGGTGTTTATTGTGATAAATAGCACAATATCCAGAGCATCCTTTGCTGGGGGATTCACCTGGGAGCTCATCTTTATTCAGACACTGCCTTGCCAGAGATGAGATTGTCTTTTCAGACTTGCTGAGCTGGTATCTCTGATAGGAAGACAAGAAAGAAACCCTCCTGCATTGCATTTCCCCCTCCCTGTGCCCAGAGAGCAGGGATGTCCTGAAGAACCCAGGTCCGGAGTTCTGCCTCCTCCTCCAGCTTCTGGGAACCACGGGCACCTTGTGGTGGGCTGCTGCAACCAAAACATGGGCTGTTGTAGAAGTCAGGGCCTGCTGTGGGCTCAGAAATGCAAAGTTCCTGCATCTAGTTGACCACAGGTGCTCAGAGAACAGGCGGGGAGAGAGACAGGGATGCTGTCACCTCTGCTGTCAGCTGCCATGCAGCATGGCCTCAACCCCTTATCAACCATCAGAGAATACATGTGGGAGAGCAGCTTGCTGGAAATCAGCCCTTCTGTGCAGTTGAGATGCTCAGCGCATCCGAGAGCGGCCGCGCTGCTGGCTGAGCAAACAAGTTCTGTTTTTCCCTGGCATGAAACAAATCAGCTGCAATCCCTGATGGTGTAGGGAGGGGACAAGGTGTCAGGGTCAGGCCATGGGGCCACTGCAGGTGGGAGGTTGGAGTCCCCTTCACCTGGTTGTCTTCCGCCCCCATTACTGGCAAGGAGCTGTTGACTGGTGACCTAAACTGAAAGCCTGGGTGATGCTGCTGTGGTGTCCTCTGAGCTCCTTAATTGGCTCAGTTGGTCGGTAATGACTGCCCCCCTGCAGGATGTATTTGTTTTATAGTGAATTTAACTAATGGCATTTGCATAAAGGGGAATTAAAAGAGAAAGAGTGAGCAGACGAACATGAGGATTCACATGGACTGCAGGAAACTCGCTCCGGGGTGAGCAGGAGGGACAGGGACAAGGCACTGGTGAGGTGGGCATGTGGCTGGTCTGTGCTCGCTGCCTGTGCCCTCTGGTGGAGGAGGTTTTGGGGCAAATGTCCAGGATGAGGAATTTGCAACCTCTGTGAAGCACCCATGGGGTTCCTCTAGCTCGGGTGTGGGAAAAGGTACAGTTCAGTGCGGAGGTCAAAGAGAAACTGAGGCACCAAGAGGAGCTGGCAATGGGTGAGGGCTGACAGGAGGGCCTGGGTCAGGGGACACTTTGCATTATGGACATGGTGTGTGTGAGTCTCTGAGCAGGGATCTGGGGGAGGAGAAAGCATCCCTGCTCCTGGGGCTGCCATCAACTGGATACATGCCAGTGAAATTCTGCTCCTCCAGCACTTCCCATCCTCTGGGCAGCCTCCTGCCAGGACCCCTGCTGTGTCTCTGGGACCCCTGCAACCCTCCCACCCTCTCTTCTTCCCCAGGTTTCCAGCAGCTGTGACTATGTCTTTGTCAGTGGGAAGGAGTCGCGGGGCTCCATGAGCGCCCGGGTCACCTTCACCTACGAGCACCTCTCGGCCCCGCTGGAGATGACGGTGTGGGTGCCCAAACTGCCGCTGCACATCGAGCTCTCTGATGCCCGGCTGAGCCAAGTGAAGGGCTGGAGGGTGCCCATCCTGCCGGACAGGAGGTGGGTGCTGTGTGTGGGGTCTGTCCAGCCTGGAGAAGGCAAGGTGGAGGGGGTGGTAGTGGGGCAGTCGCCTTGCTCAGCTACTTGGTGAGGAGGTTTTGAAGAGGATGGAGCCAGAGTCATCTCAGAGGTCCTCAGTGGAAAGGTGGGAGCTCGTGGAAGTTTGTGTGTTTGTATGGAAGGAAGAAAATTTCACAGTGAGGTTGATCAAAGGCTGGAGCTGGTGGGGAACGTCCCTCTTTGGCAATGGTCAAAGCGTCCCTGGGTGAAACTGGGAACAGCCAAGCTCCAAAGTTAACCCTTGCCTGAGCTCTAGAGACCTTGCCCTCTCAGCTGGTTAGGGGGCAGAGATGCTGGTGACCCCGTTACCACACGCTGCTAAAGCCCTTGAGTACCTTGCGGACAACGGGCACCTTTTGGCCAGGAGCCACCATTGTTTCGGTGGCATTTTTTCTTGCTTGGCCAGCCTTGTCCTTTCCTGAGGGGTGGGGCTGGAGAGCTGTGGCAGTGGGGAGCGTGGCAGCACCACCCCTCACTGCCCCCGTCGTCCCCACAGGTCGGTGCGGGACAGCGAGCACGAGGAGGACGAGGAGGAGCGGAAGCAGAGCCGGGGCTGTGCCCTGCAGTACCAGCACTCCACGCTGCAGGTCTTCACCCAGTTCCACACCACGGCGGCGGAGGGCACGGAGCAGGTCGTCACCATGCTGGGACCCGACTGGCTGGTGGAGGTCACCGACCTGGTCAGCGACTTCATGCGCGTGGACGACCCACGGGTGGCCCACCTGGTGGACAGTGTCACGCTGGCCGGGAGGGAGCCGGGCACCACGCTCTTCAAGGTACCCCCAGCCGCCTGCCCCCACCTCTGCCAGCCTGGCTGGGGGTGGCGGGAGGTGGTGACGGGCGCCCTCGTCCCCTGCAGGTCGTGTCCCCGCTGGTGGAGGCGGTGCTGGGTGAGACACTGGTGACGGTGGCGGAGGAGAAGGTCAGCATCACGGACCTGAAGGCCCAGGTGGTCTCCAGCCTCTCGCTGTCCCTCCACCCCAGCCCTGGCAACAGCCACACCATCATTGCCCGAACGTCCGTGCAGCAGACCCTCAGCTTCTTCAAGCAGGTGAGGCCGGGGGGTGCATTTGTGGGGGCTGGTGGGGAACCTGGGGTGGGGTGAGGGCTCCATCTGCAACCCCCTCCTCCCAGATCCTGTCCACACTCAGCTTAGGCCCCCACAGCACCCACTGTCCTCCTGACACACTGGTGACCCCAAAGCACCCCATAAAATTTCCCACAGAGCTGTGATCCAACCCTGCCCAGCCTGGGGATGGGACACAACCATGGGCACAAAGGGAGAGGGATGAAAGCCTCTACAGTTCCTAGCACAGCTATGGTAGACACATCTGCCACCTCTGGGGCTGGGATTTGGGGTGGTCTTGGGCATGCGGGGGGAACATGAAGGGAAGAACAGGCTAAAGAGAAGAAACAATAAGGGTTGGGAGGAGCAGGACGGATAATGGAGGAGAAAAGGGTGAATTGGACAGATAGAAGGATGCAAAAGAGGGGAGAGGGGTGGAGGGATGGACAAACGGGAGCAGGTGGGACTGGCATCCTGCTGGGCAACCGGTGCCTGTGTTGGTCCCGCAGGAAGCGCTCCTGAGCCTGTGGATTTCCTACAGCGACGGCACCACGGCCCCGCTCTCCCTCTACGACCCCAAGGACTACAACCTGGTGGTGAGCAGCCTGGACGAGAAGGTGGTCTCAGTGACCCAGGACCGGGCGTTCCCCTTGGTGGTGGCAGAGAGCGAGGGCGCGGGGGAGCTGCTCCGGGCTGAGCTGGTCATCTGCGAGAGCTGCCAGAAGACCAAGCGCAAGAGCGTCCTCTTCACCGCCTTGGCCACCGTGCGGGTCCACTTTGGGTCCGAGGAGGACCCGACCTATGACTATGACCACGTGCCCAGCAAGCCGGGGCTGGGGGAGACGGGGGCCAGTACCACCCTGCGGGCAGAGGTGGAGAGGAAAGCGAACCCGAGCGAGGACAGCAGGATGTCCAGCGCGTCTCATCCCACCGAGGACTTCCCCACCATCCCCACCGGCTTTGTCCAGGTGACCCGGGGGCTGACGGACCTGGAAATAGGCATGTACGCCCTCCTGGGTGTCTTCTGCCTGGCCATCTTGGTCTTCCTCATCAACTGCATTGTCTTTGTGCTGAAATACCGGCACAAACGCATCCCGCCCGAAGGCCAGACCAACATGGACCATTCCCACCACTGGGTCTTCCTGGGCAACGGGCAGCCCTTGCGGGCTCACAATGACCTCTCCCCGCAGCCCGAGAGCCCGGGGAACCCCTTGGAAAACGTCCAGACCTGCTGCCATGGGGACCACCACAGCAGCGGGAGCTCGCAGACCAGCGTGCAGAGCCAGGTCCACGGTCGAGGGGACGGTTCCTCGGGGGGCTCCACACGGGACCAGAGCGAGGACCCCCTCAACTCACCCACCTCCAAACGGAAGCGGGTGAA
Organism: Empidonax traillii; assembly: GCF_003031625.1. Classification (NCBI taxonomy): domain Eukaryota; kingdom Metazoa; phylum Chordata; class Aves; order Passeriformes; family Tyrannidae; genus Empidonax; species Empidonax traillii. Next base: position 162,094 of record NW_020956270.1, on the reverse strand, counting down.
GTTCACCACCTTCGCCACAATGCCCTCCGACGAGCTGGCCTACAACTCCATCCCCATCGCCGATGAGGAGGACTTGGAGTGGGTCTGCCAGGACATGGGGCTGCAAGACCCCGAAGAGCTTCACAACTACATCCGCAGAATCAAAGAGATCGCTTAATGCAGGGGCAGAGGGGATGGGGCGGGAGGGAGGGGGCTGCCACGCTGTGCCACGCCACGCCACGTCGTGCCACACCACGCCATGCCATGCCACGCCACGCCACACCACGCCAGCTGCTTCCCTGGGGCTGGAGACCCAAAATTTGGTTCTCTTGCGCGTTCCCTCTTCCGCACATCTCACGTCCCCACCCCGTCGGAAGGCTCCCCTGGGGGGCCTTTTGCTTTTCTTGCCCTTGACTCACTGGTTTTCCCAGGGGAGGCAGCAGCACACACGTGACCCGCCCAGCCTGCAGGGGGGCGAGGGGCAGGGAGGGGGGCGAGCAGAGGGCAGAGATGGATGGGGTCAAACCCTCGGTGCGTGCGCGTGTCCTGTGGCGAATGGGCAGGATGGTGCTGCGGGTCCTGCTGTGCAGGGGGTGGAAGAGGGGAGATGTCCTGCTCCCCCCAGGAGTGTAGCAGAGGGGTGGCAGGTGGGGGCTTCCTGAAGGCCACCCTCCTGCCTTTGCTGCACTCAGTTGCACAATTTTGGAGGTGAATGCCAGTTCAGGGATTTGCCACACTGTCGAGGTGTTTGGGGGGGTCCCCTCCCTCACAGAGCTTGCTGGCCCACGCTGTGGGTGATGCTGGGTGAGGCAAAAGGGGAGGGTGGCTGCTGGAGGGCTGTTGCCCAGTGGCCACGGGTTTCGGGCCCCTTTGTCCCCATCGCCTGCTGGGTCCCAGCTCCAAATGCAGGCTTGTCCCACTCCCCTGCTGCCTGGGAAGGGCTGTGGTCCCCAGGCAGGGGCAGTTTGGGGATGGCCAACAAGTTTGCTGCCTGTGAGCCTGCCAGCCCCTCTGTTCCCTGTGGTGGGGCCAGTGCTGGACTCCCCAACCCAACAGCCCTGCTGGGACCTCCAGGGCGAGCCACTGGTTTCTTCCCCGCCCCCCTGCCCCAGTTCTGGAATGCAGCTCCACTCCTGGAAGTTGCTGTGGGGGCTTCTCACTGCCCCAGGGGGGCCAGGTCTGGGTGAGGACACCCACAACCCCACCTGCCCTGAATCTCCCAGTGCCAGCCCAGTTCCCGCAGTGCCAGCCCAGCAGGGATGCCCAGAGCCAGGCTCAGCCTCTGTGGTGCCTTCTGACTGCCATAACCCAACGCCTCCCTGGTCACCCCGCGCTGGCAGCAGCTCCCAGCCCCTCTGGCTCACCTGAAAGGTCCCCCCAGCCCAGGGCCACCCCCTCTCCCAGCTCAGAGTATCCTCAGCCAGGTCACCCCTGCAGGGACACCCAGGGACCAGGGCTGTGGAGCTGGGGGTCCCAGGCTGTGCAGTTGTCCCATGGGCACCCACCTGTGGGGACAGAGACCCCCCCAGAGTCCCCCAGTGGAGGGGGAGGTGGAGGCTGGCAGCGGATGATTTCTGGATTGGAAGTTACCCACCACTGTGTCTCTTTTTTTTTTTTTCTTTTCTTTCCTTTTTTTTTCTTTTTTTTTTTTTCTTAAATAAAAGACCAGAAAAGAAAAAAACGAAACAAAAAGCCTAAACCAAGTGGCATTGCAGCCCTGTCTCTGCTGAGGTGCCCGGGGTGGGGGCTTCCAGTGGTTTGGGGGTCAGCCCTGGTGGGTGTGGGGTCTGCTGGGGACACACACACTGCCAGGGCCCTGGGGGGCTCAGCTTTGACCCCCCTCTAAGCTCTGAGCATTTTGGGGTCAAAGCTGTGGATCTGGGGCTCCCCCCTCCCGAATCCTCCCCTTCCTGGGCAGCCTGATGAAAGGTGGGTGGACAGGGACCAGTGATGCAGCCCCATCCTTGCTGCCCCTGTGCCTCAGTTTCCCCAGCAGGGAGCAGCAGGCCAGGGTGGTGGGTGGTGTTTCAAAAGCCTCTAAGGAGTTTATCAATTTTGAGGCTTTGAAAATTTCTCCCCCTGAGTGGCCTTAAAACTTACCTGATAGCCCTATGCTGATTTTATATATACATATATATACATATGTATGGATGGGGGAATTGAGATGTGCTCAGAGGCCAGGAAGGTGATGCCATTAGTTGGTTTAACTGTGCCCTGTTATCTGAAGGACCCAGGTCTGGCTGAACGAGCTGCTGAGCTGATAGTGGCTCCGAGCAGGAAAATTAACACAGCTGACTTCCCTGCTTGGAACTGTCAAACCTCCTTGTTCAATTTACATATATGAATATTTGTGGGGAGAGAAAAAAAAAAAGGGAAGAAAAAGAGGGGGCAAAGGTAAGAAAAGGGTATAATAAAATTTTATAATTGTGGTAAGACCCAGCAGCACCTGACTCCTGGTCTGTGGAGCTGTGAAGGTGGGAGATGGGGGGAACAGGGATTATCCACAGGAATCAGGCAGCTTGGGCAGTCTGGATGTGGGGTGTTCCTGCAGCTGAGCCACTGCCAGGTTTTTTCCCCTTCTTCTGGCTGCTCGCCCGCCACCTCCTCCGGGTTGTAGCCAGGCCCAAGGTCTGACACCAACCATCAGCAGAGGTTTTCCAGCCCATCAGCTCCCATTTCAGCTGACGGATCCAGCTCAGGTCTCCAAGAGCCCTTGGGAGGGCAGCACCCAGGGGAACCCACGCTGTTTGCAGGGGCTGATGATGCTCCTGTGCCCACATACCCCCAGCTGGTGTCCTGCCAGCTGCACCCCCAGGCACCTCCATCCAGGCACTTCCCGAATTGCTGCTTCCCCTTGGATCTGGGTAAGGGGCAGCAGGAAGGGCAAGAAACCTACTCAGGGTGGCTTTGCTTTTGAATGAAGAGAGCAAACCCTTCTCTGCAGCTGTATAGGTATCTATTTATTGATATCTATATATGTATATATTTATCCTTCATACATATGTATGTATTTATACCTTATACATATATATGCATCTATAATATGAATGTGCACATATATATATTTATTTCTTTATATATATATGCATATATATATATATATATATATATATATATATATATAAAGGATGTACATGTGTAGTCCCTGTATGGATCAATGCAAAGGGCTTTGCTCAGGGCCAAGGGTGTGTGGATGCACTTTCAAACTTCCATAAATACACACACCCTTGCCCCTGAGCATCACCCACCATCCCAGCCCTCAAATGGTCCCTCTGGGCATCAGGAGCACTGGGGAAGCAGCTCACCACCAATTTATTTGGGCTCCTGATGCCCTTGAAGCCCATCAGCAAACGCACCAGGAGGCAGCGGGCAAAACACCAGGGGCAAACTGCAGGAAAATGGGAACATTATGAAGGCTCTGGTGTGCTTTGATAGGGTCTGGTTCCTTCCCCAGCTGGTCCTCTTCACTCCTACTACTGCCATTTTTGGTTATTTCTCGTAGGAATGATCCAGTTAGGACATCAGAGAGCAATCAGAGATGGGACAGTGGAGGCTGCAGCCCACCCTTGTGCTGGGGGCTGGTGGTACCAACCAGGACTGGCCACCTGTGCCCCAGCACCCACCTAATCCAAAACCACCACCTTCCCCCTTTATTGCTTCAGATCCCATTAAATAATCCCCCACCAAACAGGCAAGTCTCACTGAAAGAAAGAGAAAGAGAGAAAAATAATTAAAAAGCAGCCTCTTTCCCAGGTCCCCTCAGTGTTCTCTCTGTTTATTCCCGCTGCCTTTTCCCTGTTAAGCAGTTCCCTATCTGTTCCCAGCAGGCAGGGACATATTTGCATTTTAATTTGGCGTTCTGAGGCTGTACAAGCCACCTATGAGGAGGAGGCAGAGCTGGACCTGCACCCCGATGCCCCCCACCTCCCAGAGGGAAGCTTCGTCCCCCTAGTCCTGCCTTAAAAATTCCTTTAAAAAATGATACTCTTAAAAAACCCCAACAAACCTCATAAGGCATCAATGCCTTCACGCAACGGAGAGAGTAGGGATCAAAGGAGAGCGAAAAATACGAATCACCCTCCACTCAGGTCAGCCCCTTGCCTTCTTCTCCATCCCCCCGTCGTCTCCCCCATCATTTCCTCATGTCCTGGATTTTCTCTGAACCAGTAAAAGCCATCAGGGCCACTTTTCCCCAATCCCCCCCGCCCCCAGCATATCCCTGTTGTGCTCCCCTTGGGATGCCTCCAGCCACTTTCCCTCCACGTGCAGCCCTGTCCCCAGGATGGGGCTCTTCCAGGGACAGGGACCACAAAACCCAAGGGGCTGTGGGGGATCCAACGGCTCTTCCATCCCTGTGATGCTGCCTCCATCCAGTCCTGCGTCTGGAGCTGCCCCACATCGCAGGGGATGGAGGGATAGTCCTGGCAGCGTGGGAGATTTATTTTCCGGGAACACAAGCGATAAGAAGAGCCTCTCCATAGTCATCTCCGACTGTCCGAGGGAAGTTTAATAAATGCAGGACCCGCCCGCTGCCCCTCCCCGCTGTTGACATTAACAGGGCAGGATTTGCGCAGCAGCCAGGACATAATTACCTCGGTAATTGCAGCGGTGTTTCTGGGGGCTCGCGGCTGCATTTTCTGCCTGGCTCAGCGAAGATCCCTCCCTAGAGAAAGAGAGGGGATGCTCTCATCCACGCACCGGCTGGAGCTGAGGACAGGCTTCCCGAGCTGCTCCGGGGAGCGGGAATGGGAAAGCCCAGCAGTTACTAAACTTTTGGGGCTTCTCCTCTGGGCTGGGAAGCTGTTCCCGTCCTCCCAACTGTGGGTCCTTCTGTGCTGCCTAAATATTCCTCTGGGCATGGCTGCTGGTGCAGGGAGAGGAGCTGGAGCTGGATGGGACACCCCCAGCCAGCAGCCCTAGAGTGGAGAGGGGGCTGCAGTTCTCCCAGTCATCCAGGAGCACCAGAGAGTCTCCACAGGGGTTTAGGATCTGCTTTGAATTTCCCCCCATTTTCTAGGAATCTCCCTGCACTTTCCAGGGAAGGAGCCCACCTAAAAGGTTTTTCAGGGCTTGCTGGGAACTTTTGCTGCTCTCCAGGACTCCCCTTGGCTTGCTGGGAATTCTAGTGCCTTTTTTGGGTTTCTTGGTCTGGTGGAAGGGGGTTAGAACGAGATGAGATTTAGGATCTCTTCTGACCCAAACCATTCTGTGATTCTGGACAGCCGTGCTCCCACTTCCCAGGGCTGCTCCCCCAAACCTGCTCCGGGCTTTCATTCCAGTGCCTCCATAAAGGTATTTCCACGATGGCATTAGGAGGGGTAGATCCCTTTAACCACCGTTGCATTTTAAATGGGCTTCCCGTAAGGTAACAGGCTCATTTTCATTTCACTGACTCAGCACCGGAGAGGGGAGGGGCAGGGGGAACATTTCCCGTAGTTCCCTCCTGCCCCTCCAACAGGAACATGCAGGAACAGGGCAACCCTGCTGGGTGACCCACTATCCTTATGGGGGTTTGATGCCAGGTGGGTCCACCCTGCCCAAGAATGCCGTGTCCCTTGGATGCAGAGTGGATGTGGAGCACTCGCCCACAGCAATGGGATCGCTCCCTGCAGAGGGTGCAGCGAGTGCCCAGATTTGCTAAATCCAGCTATTCCTGGATTCACGGCACAGATGCTGCTGGCTGTCCCGGCGGCAAAGCCCCAGTTTTGTTAGTTCGTGGATTTAAAGGTCACAAAAGGGCAGCTTGTCTGACCTCCCCTGCCACGGCTCAGTGAACGGCACCCAATTACCCGTCTGTGGGCTTGGCATTACGTCCCATTAAAGGGCTCCTCTTGGATGTGATTGAAAACCAAGGCTGGCAGGGCTGCACAGGGCCAGGGCCCTTCGTTCTCCCTGTGGGAGAAAGCACCTCTCAAATATCTGGCTTTGGTGGGACAGATGAGCTCCTGGGGTCTTCCCACATCTGGGGCCAAAGCACTAAGTGGTTTTTGGTGCCAGTCCAGGGAAAATAAAGCCCTTTAACCATGCAGGAAAAAATCGTGGATCTTCATTCCTTGCAAATCAGTGGTTTTACAACTTTTTTTTTATTGTCAATCTCTTCATTGGGAATCTAAGGAACTGCTCTGCAGGATGGGGACCTCCATGGTTGGGGAAACCAGCTCAGCCTTGAGGAAAAAATGGCCTAAACTGGGATGCAGCTGGCAAGACCAGACTGGGGATGGAAACAGCATCTCTGTGATGATCCAGCATGACAGGAACAGGATGCAGAGCCCCAGTCCCTCAAAGCCCCCCTGCAACATGGCTTCACCCATCTGTGCCTCAGCTTACCTCAACACTAATTTGTCCTTAACCTGTGGGTAGGTGGGCTCAGGGCTGCAGCCTCAGATGCAGCCTAATTCATGTAACAGTAATTCACCGCTCACTAATTAATCACGGCCAGTTTTCACCCCCTCCCTGTCCTGCCCCCCTCCCTGCATTTACAGGGTTTAGTTCTGTCCTTTGCAAGGTGCCACCTCAGGCAGTTAAATCTACACTCGCTTTCAGGGTAAATAAAATCCTCCCTCAGCCCAAACTTCCACCCAGCTCCAGCTCTGTCACCCCCGCTGACCAGAGAGTTGATGTCCCAACACACGGGGACACTTTTGCCCGCCCCGACCTTGCGGGGGTTCAGCCTTTTGGCTCCATGTACCCGGCGAAAGCAGCAGGTGCCCAGCCAGCACCGTGCGTGGAATAATTGGAGGCAGCATAGATCACCCTAACGACGCAAATCCAATTAGCCAAGGGTTAAGCACTCCGCTGATGAAAACCGGGGGTTCAAACTGCTGAGCCAGCAGAAGCTCTGCACCGATCAATGCCACGTAAATAATACAGCTGGTTCCTGGGAGCCTATCGCTTTCTGTCTCAGCAGCGAAATACATTTTGTCTGGCAGGACCCCCCTGAGCAGTTTAATAAACGTTGTCCCGGTTTAGGTCTGAGGGGAGACAGAGACGTGGAGACGCCGCTGCCGTTCCTGGCTCTCCTGCACACATAGTTAAGCAAAATGAGGAATAATTGCTGCTCACATCGGGCTATCAAATGGCCCTGGGATTACTTGGGAATGGGGAGGATTCTCTGAGCTGTATCTGCAGTGGAGGGGGGAAAAACGCTGCGTTTAGATCGATGTAACCCAATCACTGGTTTATGGAGCTGGAACCCTCCAGGGAGCTCGAGAGAGGGGACATGAGCTGGGACACACGGAGGAGCACTCAGTGAGAGCTGGCCCCAGCTCACCTGCACCCGCCATCACCTCTGCAAGGTCCATGAGCAGATCTGAGTCCCATCACTGATGTCCAGTGGCTACTGAGAGTTGTGCCTCTTCTCCACATACCCACCCGATCACCCCCCATATTGCTGGTCCTAATTCCTCCCCATTCCTCCCAGCCACACTTGGCATTGACCAGGAGGTTCAGAAACATCTAAAAGCAGAGGCAGCTTCGTGGGCAATCAGTGCATTCCCCTAAGCAACTTCTCCCCACTCCAGATGCCTACAGGGACCTGCTGGCTCACAGAATGGTTTTGGTTGGAGGGACCTCAAATCTCATCTCGTTCCACCCCCTGCCATGGGCAGGGACACCTTCCACTATCCCAGGTTGCTCCAACCTGTGCTTGGACTCTTCCAGGGATGGGGCATCCAAAGCTTCTCTGGGCAACCTGTGCCAAGGCCTCCCCATGCTCACAGGGAAGAATTTCTTCCTCATATCCCATCTAACCCTGCCCTGTGTCAGTTGAAGATCCCTGGGTACTGCTCACCTCGGTGACATTCAAACCCCAAAGTGTTATTGCTTCCAGACAGTGATGCCCAAAGCTGGGCAGTGGCAGAGATGCTGCTGGGGTTTGGGAGGCATCACCTTGGCTGTTGCAATGGGCATTTTTGCCTCCTGGGAGTTTACTCTGAGCCCCTTGGATTTATCCCTGTTTAACCTGATCGTTCGTGGCTGAAACACCGAGACACTCCAGAAGAAAAAGGACAGAAAAAACACGTTCAAAAATAAAGATATTTCCTTTTGACATGTTTTCTTGGCTTGCCATAAGCCGCTTCAATCTTTTGATCTGAGGTTTCTTCCCCCCTGACACGTCCTTTGATTGCATTTATTTATTTTTTGCCTTAAAAAGCTGGAAATCAACCCAAGCCCTTTTGATTTTGACTGGAATAAAGAAAGAGCACAGATGAAGTCTCTGGAAAGTAATTTTTTTTTTTTTTCTGAGCCACTCCAGAATCAGGAGGAAGAAAAAACCCAAATAAATCTGGTGTTGGCATTACTGAGAAGTAGACATTGAGCATGTGGAGATCTCTGGGGAGGTTGGCCTTGGCTCAGCTCTACCAACAGCTGGAGGTGCCAAAATGCCTCTGGAAAAAGCTGGAGGGGAGCTGGGGGGTTGGTTGCAGGAGCATGGCCCTGGGGTGCTTGGCAGAGGGAGGATGGAGCAGCATCCCTGAAGGCAGAATGAAGCCCTTCAACATGGAAATGATCCCATTTGGGGGAGGTTTCAAGAATTTGGGCTCTCAGCTGGTGAGATAGCTCAGGATCCTGCAGCCTGGGGAAAGCTGCCTGTCCTGGCTCACAATGTAACAACCTTGTCACTGAGTTCTTCCTCTTCCCCCCAGAAAAACTGGGCGTTTGGGGACCTTTAAAACATGAAGGCTTGAGGTATTTCCTTGGGGCACTTCACTGGGTTTTGCTGGGCCCTCTCCACAGGCTGGGATCACTCCAGGCACTGCTGTGGGTACCTGCCCAGCCTGGCAGGGTGTGCTTGGGTGGGTTAAAGCCCACATGAAAAGCACCACAGATCATCTCCACTTCAGCCAGACCAGGCAGAAAGTACTAGAACTGTGAGAGAGTCAAACCAGGGCTTCCTGGGAGCAGCAGCAGCAGCAAAAGCAAGTTCAGTGCCATTTCACCAAGAAACATAATTTCTGGTTCCACAGCAGCTGACAGCATCACTTTGAGGAGTCTGTATACTGTGAATGCAACCAGGGCACAGGCACCCTCCTGCACACCTCTGCCCCCAAACAGCAGCTCCCAAGTCCTCTTGAAAGCTGTTGAATCATTTCATTAGTGTGTTTTTAAAGCTGTCATTACCAGGGCTCTCAGGTAGCTGTTTTATAAGCAGTTTATTTTTCTCTCCACACTCAAAATGTTCACAATTTGTTTCAAATCGCTGCAGTGCACACATTTGCCAGGTCCTCTCTCTATTACCTGATTTTGTATTTAGGCTTTGTGTTGTAGGTTATGATCAGGAGGGAGTTCTGCATCCATTAGTGTGGAAGCAAAGAGTCTCTGGGGCAGCTTCCCTGGGCTCTTATGATTTGATTTCAGCTAATGGCTGTGGTTGAAAAAAAATACAGGTATTCTAAAACCCCACCTTCTTTGTGCTTTGGGGTTTGGGCATTTCTAACTCTGAAGACCTGAGCTCCTTTCCAGGTGGGTTATGAAGGTACTGGAAACCTATTGCTAAAAACTACAGCCCTCATCCCAGTGTTGGAATGTTTTATCCTCCCCCTCAGTGGCCCTGCAAATGGCTGTTTGTGTGATGCGGCTGGGGAATGTTTTGTTTCGAAGCTCACTGATGCAGAGATGGCAAATTTCCCCTGTAATCAAGTTGGGGTTTCCTTCTCCTTTCCCCTGAAAACCCACAGTGTTTAAAAAAAAACAACAAAAAAGGTGTTTTTCCAAAGAACATGGCAGAAGGTACAGGAGGCAAAGCCATCCCGGAAGGGAAGTGGCATCCAGGGTTGCAAACCTTCCTCCCCAGCAGAGAGAGGAGAAACTTATGAACCCAGATTGAAAAAGAATTTCCAGCACTGGTGCACAGGGGCTGTGTTACACTTTCCACAAGTGCCCATGCCCATGATTGGGGTTGTGCCTGATCAGTGGTGGAAAAATCCAGCTCATTCCTGAGTTCTAACCCTCAGGACCCCCCTTAGGTCTCCCCTATCCTGAAGGATGTGCAGATGCCATTCCTGCCCACCCCACAAAGCCCCTGGGTCCCAGCCCAAGCTCATGACCTTTGTGCTGGTAAATCCAGGATAAACCCTGATAAAGAGAGCAAAGACCCTCTTCCCAATCGTGGGAAACACAACATGCAAACTCCCTCCAGACCTCCACGGGGCTCAGAGGTGTGGAATGTAATGCAGGATGGATCCAGGTTGGCTGTGGGGAGCTCCAGCCGTTTTTCTTTCTTATTTCCCCTTCCTTCCCCCTTTCCCCCCCCCCAACTCCCAGCAGCATGTGATCTACAGCAAGATAACAGCTTCAATTGCTCCAAATTGCTTATTGAGGACTCTGTGGTAAATCAATGATTTTAAATGGGATCACAGAATAGCAATCCCAGCAACAGCGGAATAAAAAAAATAAATGGAGCTGGTTGGCAGCGAGGAGAGGGAAGGGCTGGGCTGATTGCATTCAGCTCTGCTGCTGGTGATGGGCACCAGAGCTGCAGTGTGGGATGCAGGATCTGCCTGATCCATTTGGGAGCTTGTCTGGGTCAAGCCTGGCCTGTAAAAGGTTGAGTGAGTTCCCCTCGCTCCTTTGTCACTGGTGCTTTAAGTAAAACTGGGATCAGCTCTTCAGCATCGTGCCTGGGACAGGATCCACAGTGTTGGACTCCCAGAACTCCTGTAACGAGGTCCTGGATTTCTGACACAGAGCAGGGAAACCAGAGCATGGGTGTGATGACCTGCCAAACTCTGCCCATTGGGCTCTGCAGCCACAAATGGGGCTGAGCCCCACCCGTGGGTCCCTGCACACCCCCCACCTCCAGCCTGTGTGCAGGCAAGGTGCAGACAAGGCCAAATTCCCATCAATGCCGTTACTCATCCCCTCCAGATTTAATTCCTGGGTGAAAATACCCCCATTCCTTTCAAGAACAAACAGCCTGCTGGTCGCTGCTGAAGAACATGAGTTATCATGTCCTTAAATAGCCATTTTCTTGCTTTTAAGTGCTCAGGTTCTCACAGTGAGTTAGTGAGAGCAGAAATGCTGTCACTTAGCAACCTCCCCAGTTTGGAGGATGCAAAGGGAGGTGGGGAGGGGAGATTTTTGTCTTTCTTCTGCTGGAATTTCCAACTCGGCTCGGTCCTGAAATTTCTGCCTGCGTGAGACATGACACAATGAAGATGCAGGCAAACAAAAGCACCATTAGACATGTCAGCGAGTGGATGAATGAGCTCTCTTCCCTTCAGGATTTTCTCTCCCTCTTGATTAATGAATTTCATTTACTACAGTAACAACCCTACCTTCGTCTGCATGGTCAAGGCAACAAGTGGCCCCTGCCTTCAGCGCTGGCTGAATTGAGATGCAGTGGATGAAGGGATGGACAGATGGGCTTTGTCCCACCTGGCAGAAAAACAAATCACTTGGGTGGGCATCATCCCTCCTGCCTTCCTGGGCTGGGATGAAAGGACACCTACAAAATCACAGCACAAGTTTCCTTTTGCTCTCCATGGTTTATTTTCCCTTCTCTGCCTCCCAAATCTGGAGCTTTTCAATAAAGGCTATTCTGAAATGGCTGGAAGAGGGAAAATTGGCTGAAAGGTCTCAAAACCCAAGAGAAGGAGAAGGTCATGGTAGTTCTGTGGCCATGTGGTGAATTAACTTCCACTAGCTGCAAGGCGGGATAAAAAATAGGTTATAAAAAGCATTTAGAGAGTGTTGCATGGGTATGGGGTGTGTTTAGGATGGGTTTAATCCAAGGGAAGAGAAGCTGGACGGAGTTCAGGACCCTTGGATCTGGGATTAGCCTTTTTAATGGGGTTCAGTTTAAAAGTGAGTGCGGATGAATGTCCTCAGGAGTCAAGGCTTTGTCTGTCATTGCAGCCCCCGGGTGAGACACTTTGGCTCGGCTACATCCCTGCTGCCTGAGCATCCCCACATGCACACTGGCCTCAGACAGGGGACACTGCTGGATGTGCCAACCTGAGCAGCCCAGGAGTCCATGAGAAGTGATGGAGGAGAAGGATGATGATGATGATGATGATGATGATGATGATGATGATGGGCCATGCACAGAGCAGGGACAGCAGGGACGCCCCAGTGCATGAACTGGATGTGAGGAGAAGAACCAGATAAGCAGAAATGGTGCAGAAACGCCCTCTTTTGCAGGGAGCAGGACAAACAGGGAGCGAGGCAGGGTGGCGGTCTCATGGTGAGGGGTCCCATCACTTCTGCTCTCCCTGCTCTGGTCCCCTTTGGGTTTCTGGCTGTGGGTCCCACTCTGACACACCACAGTGGGAGATGGATCAGATACCCAAAACAGAGCCCCCGTCCTGCTTATTATATCTAGCGAGCAAAATGCCACCACCCTTGCAAACGTAGCTGGAGCGGGGACGGCTGCAGAGCACTGCCGGGGTCTATTATGCAGCTGCTAAAGAACTTTCCTAATAATTAATTGTTGGTGATTTTGGAGGCGAGAACTTGCCCATTACACACAATGTGCAATTAGCGCTCTTTGAAAAGCTCGCTGCGGGGCTGGATTCAGCAAACTTGGCTCACCTCGAAGAGCAGTTTAGCGCATGCTTAACTTTGAGCAGGTCCTTTTGTCTCGCGGACTTCAGATTAAGCGCACGCCTAACTCTGGTGCTTATTCTGCGCCTGGTTTAAGATCTAACTCGGTTACAGACTGACAAAAGGGCGGCAGCCTGTGGAGGGAGTTCTCTGGGCAGGCACAGACCTCCTCGTGCAGCATCGCAACCTGATCTGCAGTTTCCCTCATCTCCAGAGTGGTTTTTTTTTCCTCCCAGAACCTGATGCTGGACCTTAAAGAGAGGATTGGAGGGATAGAAGGGCTAGCACGGATCAGAGAGCATCCTTGCGAGAAGCTGCACCCGCAGCCGATTGAGTCCCCAGAAGGAAGACTAAGGATGGGAGGATTTAAGGACCAGCAAATGCCACAGTTCCTGCCGAGGCTGGAGGTTTTGCTGGTGTTTAAAAAGGCTCCTTGCCCGGACAGTGAGCAGGATGAATCCCACTGCGGGTCCCTGCAAATCATGAGAGGAATAGCCCTGTCTGCCAACCCTTGAGCTGCCACCCATGTCGGGGAAAATTGAGCAAAGTCTCTTCTCACTTTGGTGCTCTCCCCGTCTGTAAATACTCCGAGATAGCAGCCGTAAAAGTACCTTAGAGAGAAGGCAGCGGTAAAATTACATCAAGCCTAGGGGCTTAAACTGATTGAAGGATACATTTTCCAGGCTGATACAGCTAATGCAGCAGCAGAGTCTCGTACACTGAGCAGCCGGTGGAATTTGATCATTTTTTTGCCCTTCTAAATGGCCAGGCAGCTGGGAAAACC